>NW_026732005.1:982500-1087500 GCF_028476545.2 Physella acuta
ATATTAATAAAAATTTAAAAAATAAATAAATATACAAACTTTTAAAACCAAAACACATGTACTTCAACAAAACACCATATTAAATGCCCAAACAGATTGTTATCCTAAATCAGTAAGTTAAAAATCCCATTATTTTTTGGTTTATGATTTTTTTTGGCCTAGAAAGAATTTTTTGTTGTTTTTCATCAGTAAATAATATAAGTAAATTTCCCTTTCAAACCTGACGGTCCACGGGGCAAGAAGAAGAGTTCACTATACGCATGCGCGTTGCGTTATATAAGTGACGCGTCTCTTCTTGTGCAGCCACTTCGAGACAGCATTTAGTCGATATCAGAGGTTGGTGACGGGTGTTTTTTTATCCAGCTTTTGGAGCGTACTTTGACAGTAGGTACTATTGAATTTTGTATACCTATAAGCCTGTTTTTAAAGATAAAAATTTGTTTATAACGTTTACTTGGTTTCACAATTTTACCAAAACGTTAGTGTTATGTTTTACCGACGAATTGCGTCTTAAACAAAAAAATTAATATTAATCAAAATAGTTTTATATAAAATGGAATAACTGTGTTAAAGTAAGATAATAAGCTAATCAACACATGCATCATCTTTAAAAAAAATTAAGTTAACTGCGAAACAAAAATTAAATTTAATCAAAAGTAATTTGTTGTTATAATTCATTTTTTTAAAAAATACAAATATATTATATTGATGATTATTTTCATTGGGCTCTATTTGAGAAAAAAAAGTACTTAATTGTTATACAAAATTGTATTGACATATAAAATAGTTTTCTATAATTTGCATACACACTCTTATAGTGTACATGATGACAAATCATTTCAAAATTCGAGCATTATTTAAGTATAAAAAATTAAGGTTTTTGTGACTTTTAAGTCGCCACCCCCCTCATCTACCTTCCATGAATAAAACTGATCCCTAATCATCCAGGTTGGGGGTCGTCCATAGATGATGTCACACTCTAGGTAGGGAGGGGGTTCGGGCTTTTGTGACGGTGTGTGACAAGTGGGAGGGGGGTTGAGACAGGTGACGTCTCACTGTTTTATTACTAACCAATTGTTTTACATACATTGTTACTCTGGTTTTTTTTTTTTAAATGTATTACAATTTTCATTTTTTTTTTTTTTTAAATTTTGTTTCGATACATCTAACAACATGTACAATTTATGACATCAATTTAACTTTGCTCTAGTTAACTTGTCCTGTCGTTTTATAATAAAACTTTAAATTTGACTCTTAATATTTTATTCAAAAACAATTTATGGAATATCTTTTCACAAATAGGATTGCGAGTCTTCCCATTGATAATGTAGTGAATTAGTTAGAAATGAGTCACTTGCGCTTAGTATGGCTAGAAGTAAAATTTGTATCTTAATAAATACTTTTTAGTGTAGCTTGAAAATTGGATGGACTATTTTGGCCCAGCTAGATCTTTAATTATAAAATCTCAATGATAGCTATGACTAAGCGATATCATGAAAATCCACTTAAATGAGGTGTATGTTATGATAATTTCTTATTATTTGCATTTTTTTTTTGTATTATTGTTTAACAACCAATTATTGATGTTTTAAATAATTTACATAACTGTAAAAGGAATTGCATATAGTTTGTATGATAAGATTATTAGAATTTCAGGAGATCACGGTAAGTTTTTATATAGAGTTATTTTGTGATAATTTAGCCCAAAACCAGGGGAAATATTCACGTGTATGCGCTAGAATTCGCTCCGAGAGCATGGTGTCATCACAGACGCTCGGGGGTGGGGTATATAAACCGGCCGCTTAGCCTTAGAGGGGATGGAGAAACGACGGCCCTAGCCAGTAATTTATGCAGCACAAGTATTGGCGCTATGTCTCCTTTAGATGCGCGCTACACAGACAATTCCCGGTCAAGAAAGATACTGTACTTTTAACAGAGCCAAATACAGATTTTAGACGACCTATTCTTCATTTTAAATCATCTGTGACTGAGAGCAAGAAAATGTACAAGAAAAACATTACAATAACATGCATTGCTTCCCTTACATCAGTGTCGGAACACGAAAAAACGGCCCCTTCCCAAAGCAAGAAGGGCTTTTTTTTATATATTAGGAATTAAAACAGCTTTACTCTGGTGTGTATGTGTGTACGTGTGCGTGAGTCTGTGCACGCGTGTGTGGTGCGTGCGCATGCGTGCGTGTGCTACTAAATTGAATTTATCTAGATTTGAAATGTGCTAAATCTTTATTTACATTTTTGGCTAATTTTATCACAAACATATAGACAGTTTATGTATCTAGTTATTACTAATGTGGTGAAGATATTTTTTTGAAAGCGACATATCAAGCGCTGGATCAAAATAATTCATTGTAAAACGGCCCATCTTGAAAAACGTCAACATATAGACCTAATCAAAAAGGGCTTTGGTTTAATAAACATAGCACCTGCTATGTGCCTTTATGTATAATACTGCCCGCAACATAATGACTTCAGTTAGTTGGACTTCCGAAACTGCTATCGCCAAGTTACTCATGTTTTTCTTCACTTTAATTGCCTGTGGTGGACTCAACATTAAATAAGCGCTTGCAGGATCCTTTCGTTGTACCATGGGTAGGTATATTATACAGCGAAGCAAACAGCAGTGAAAATGCTTAATTTAAAATATTTTATGTGGGTAAATGTTGGTAGTCTTGCAGACCTGCTAACCCATGTGAAAATAGAAATAGGCCAGTATTATGTCATGCATCACGGTAGGGTTTTAGGTGCTTTGATCACATGACTTGTGCTTAGGTATATATGCTTTAAACTCGTAAATAAAACAATTGCATATGAGTGCAGCAGAAGCTGAGCATTGGCGGGGCCTTTTGTTTCCATGGGCATTAATAAAAAGATACATATTTAGTCGGAGTTTTTACCATATCGTACAATACACGTTAATACAATTGGTTTCTTTATAAGTGACCTAGCTTATCTACTCACCAATCCAGTGCAACTCCTTGTTTTAGTCTGCGAAAATGCGTCCCCCGCCCTATCTAGGAAAAGTTCGAATGCGGTTCTTCCCGGTCATTGTTTCCTAAGGGAAGGCTTATCTGTTTTAGAGTTACACAATCAATGTAGAAAACAGTTAATTCAGTATTTTAAGGCTTGTAGCCATAACATTTCTTAACTTTGTTTATAATTCAAAACTGCAGCTTAAAATGAGGTTTTAATTTTTTTTCTACCCCTTTTGGCGCCCCCCTTGGGTCGGCGCCTGGGTCGGCATCCCCCACTCTTACAATGCCTCCGTGGGTTGTGTTGTTTTGATAAGGTAAGAACTAGGATAGGGGCGGGGTAGGATGGATGGTGTGGGGATTGGTTTGGGGATCATGGTATCGTGTGGGTTGGTTTTTTTTTTTTTTTTTAATTTCATCCTAGTGCTTTTTAATACCTAATTTCGAGAAATAAATTTTTACTTCACTAGACTTTGAAAAGTACAGTTGTTTTACAATTAGTACAATTCTCTTCTATCACCCAAAAAGTATAGTGTGGGGTTTTACACAATGGCAAAGCACGGGTATGAAGCAAATATTGTTTTTTAAAGAAAATAAGGCTTCTGGTCAGATATAAGGGCCTTCGGGGATTTTCCCGAAAGGCAGACAGTTGTTTTATTTTTGTTATCCTCCAGGGTCGGTCTACGACCTCGTGGAGCTGCAAAGAGGATCGTCGAGCAAGTTTTTGTTTTAATATATACCTTTTATAAAGATAATTTAATTCGCGCTCACTTATTACTCATCGTCGAGGGCTTGGACTCTGAGCGACAGTTTTACCATGCTGCCTAGCTATTTATCTAAGTGCTTGCAAACATTAGTCAGATGTACATAGGGTAAGTAAACTAAAATCTTTTTGAAAATTACCTTCTTTTTTCCACATCAATTATAATGATTATATAATGAAATGCGACTGGTAAGCTTTGACAGCTTTATCTATTTTTACCAGAAATAACACGTACATTATGGGATCCGGTGTCCGGTCAAAAACCCCCAGAACATAAACCCCCTGTACATAAACCTCTTGGTTATAAACCCCCCGTGATAAAACAAAAACAACCCACAACACCCCCCCCCCACACACACACACAAACACAATGTTAATTTATACACGGAAAATCCCAAGATGATGAGAAAAATAAAAAAAAAATAAAAAAAGCAGACATTAGAAATAAGTAATGTATAAACATAATTTAAAAAAAAAGAGATTGTGAGCGATGCATCGAAATTAGTCTATTGTAGTGGGCTTATTAAAACTGTTAACAACCTTTGAAATTCAAACGCCGCTATCTATATATATATTTCCTGTTTTTATTAACTGAATTTATCTGCGTACAATAAACTTCTTGAAGCGATTGCTTTATCAGATTGAACCAACTCCATTCCAGAAATAATGATGAGATTTAAGAATAAATAAATTTGATGTCATATTTATACCATGCTACTGTGTGCCGTGACGAATCTATATATGTAAATCTCTTCTGGGAGCCGTTAGAAAACAAGCTGCAAGCGCGCCCCTTACAGTCCCCTCTCTTCCTCTCTATCACTACCACCCCCACCCCCCACATAGTCTGGTGAGCGATGGTTCACTCTAAATGTTTACATTCGTTGAGTCGGGTTTAGTGACGGCCGTTAGGGGCAAATAATTTTGTTTGAAACTATTTTAAACTACTTGGAAGAGGTAATTAAGAGGAGGCTGCCTTCTGGGGGTGGGGGGGGGTGTTATAGGGTAGGGGTTGGGGGAAAGGGAGGGGGGGGTAGTGTTTTAAAGCAAATATTTTCAGTGGCATCATTGGTACTGTCGAATTCACAAATTATAAATTATGAAAAGTAGAAAATAAAACAACTAAATAGCGGCGTATAATACGCCACGGGTCGGTTCGTATGAAATAATCTTTCCCGATGAATCTCACATATATAGTATTGTTGAAAATGTGTTGGTTTGATCCTCACGGCTCTCGCATATGAATTAGCTATATCTAAAGTGTTCTCGGGGCCCTATCTTTGATTAAATACAACCAGGGTCACTCCTTGACCTCAAATAGCAATCTGTTTTTTTGGTTCAAATCATCGTTATTATTTCATTCTATAAACCTCAGTCGTTTATGTTGCTAGGGTTGTTTGTCCAGGGGGTTTATTACTAACGGGTTTTTGATTTGGAGTCCAGGCATCCATCGACATTGGTCTGTAAGGCTCACAAAATATCAAGGGGTAGAGGGGTTAAAAGAGGATAATTTTATATATATATATATATATATATATATATATATATATATATATATATATATATATATATATATATATATTTATGTATTTATATATATATTCTAGCGTACCCGCCCCCCGCGCGTTGCCGCGGGGATAGAAGAAAGTCTGACGAAATATATTAGAAAGATATCACCAATGCATTACCAATCATATGTTCTTAGACGCGTGTCCTTCTTTTCTAAAACTGTGTTATTTAAATGTAAACAAATGCTTGCGCTTGGATAATAATTATCGGGACACGGGTTTTCCTACACTACCGCATGAAAACATTGAGTGTAAATTAATCACTCACCCAAATAATATGGTAGAACACACTTCGGTGACCACCCATGTGTCAGGACGTAGAGGGGCGCTCTCAGGACCCCCACCCCCCGATTACACTACCGCATAGGCGCAGCGTACGGCCCCTGGCTCCTTAAAACTAAAAGGCGCCATCGTGCTCATAGGATAACCCAGCGTGCCAATAGCATCCTGTAAACAATGATGCAGATTTTGTCATTCGCTAAAGTGACACAAATGAACAGAATTTTGTTCTTTAACACGTAAAAAAATTTATTTGACGTGTTTTAAACATCAGTGTGACTGATGCGATACGCTAGCGTAACTAATGGTCTATTATTAGATGCTCGATCTCAGTTTCTGACTGGATTGTCTAATAGTAGATGCTTATTGCATCATTCGCAAAGCGACAAAACTCTACAGTAGGTTTCTCATATTCAAAAAGATATTTGTCCATCTTTCGCAAGGTGACGAAATTGTACAGAAGGATTTCCTCGCGTTACAAAGTTATTTTTAGAAGACTGTTGTAGTTTTACCGCTGAATATAGTAATACCCCTTACTCGCTATGCAGGACGCTCGATTAACGGATGCCAAGTGCCAACATAGTCGCTCTAAAACTCTGGGCGCCAAACCGTGTATTGACGAAAGTTGTACCCTATATGGCGCCGCCCATGAGAAACTTTAGTTTTCTTTTTCGCAGAAATATTCTCGGGAGTATTCTCATCTACTTCCTAAAGTTTCATGGCACTCGGATGAACCGCATCCGAGTTTTATTTTTTATATACCGTGTATAGAGAAAAAAAAATCGCCCCCCCCCCACTCCATGGGTGCGCCGCCCTTGGAATATTAAACAATATTGTTTGCAGAACCCTACCATTAAGTGATCTAATCATCTCTCCACAGTTTCATGGTACACGGATGAACGATGTGAAACCGAAATAGACTTTAATTTTTATAAACGTATATAGAGAAAAATTGCAGCCTCCCATGGCGCCGACCTTGCGAAATTAAAAAAGGATTTTTTTTTTACAGAACCCTTCCCTGAATTGTTCTGATCAACTCCCCCAAAGTCTCATGGCTATCGGATAACGGTGTCACACCAAAATCGACTTTTATTTTTATATACCGTATATAGAGAAAAATCGCACTCTCCCGTGGCGCCGCCCTTGCGAAATTAAAAATGATTTTTTACAGAACCCTTCCATAGAGTTTTATAATGAACTCCCCAAAGTTTCATACCTATCGGATGAACGGTGTCACTGCAATTCACTTTTATTATTTTTATATACTGTATATTGAGAAAAATCGGGCCCTCCCGTGGCGCCGCCCTTGCGAAATTAAAAATTATTTTTTTACAGAACCCTTCCCTAGAGTGTTATAATTAACTCCCCAAAGTTTCATGGCTATCGGATAACAGTGTCACACCAAAATTGACTTTTATTTTTATAAAAAACAAATAGAGAAAAAATTGCACCCTCCCGTGGCGCCGCCCTTGCGAAATTAAAAATTATTTTTTTTACAGAACCCTTCCCTAGAGTGTTATAATTAACTCCCTAGAATGTCATGGCTTTCGGATGAACGATGCCAAACCAAAATCGACTTTTATTTTTATATACCGTATATAGAAAAAAACAAATCGCGCCCTGTCGGGGCGCCACCCCTGCAAATTTGAAATTTTTTTTTTCGCAGAAACCTCCCCAGGAATATTCTCAACAACTTCCCAAAGTTTCACGGCGATGTGATGAGAGGTGTAGTAATGCATAAAGGACAGACACACACACACACCCACACAAACATACATTGCTTTATATATATATATATATATATATATATATATATATATATATATATATATACTAGCGTACCCGTCCCCACGCGTTGCCGCGGGAATAGAAGATAGTCCGACGAAATATATAAGAAGGGATTCATCCATACGTTACCAATCCTATATTCTTAAACTCGAGACCTAATTTTCTAAAAGTTAGTTATTTAAATGTAAACAATGCCTGCCCTTGGATCATAAATATCGGGACATGGGTTTACCTACACTACCGCGTGAAAACCTTATGTGTACATTAATCACTCACCGAAATAATGAGGTAGAACACACTTTGGTGACCACACATGTGTCAGGGACGTAGAGGGGCGCTCTCAGGAGCACCCCCCCCCCGATTACACTATCGCATAGGCGCAGCGCACGGTCCCTGGCTCCTTCAAACTAACAGGCGCCATCATGCTCATAGGATAACCCAGAGTACTAAATAGCATCCTGTTAACAATGATGCACATTTCGTCATACGCTGAAGTGAAACAAATGAACATTATTTTTTTTCTTTAACACGTAAAAATTATTTGACGTGTTTTAAACATCAGTGTGACTGATGCAATATGGTGGCATTACTAATGGTTTATTATTAGATGCTCGATCTCAATTTCTGACTGTATCGTCTAATAATAGATGCTTATTGCATCATTCGCAAAGTGACGAAACTCTGCCGTAGGCTCCTCTTATTCAAAAATTTATTTTTTCATCTTTCGCAAGGTGACGAAACCGTACAGAAGGATTTCCTCGCGTTACAAAGTTATTTTTAGAAGCCTGTTGTAGCTTTACCGCTGAATATAGTAGTACCCCTTACTCGCTATGCAGGACGCTCGATTAACGGATGCAAAAGTGCCAACATAGTCGCCCTAAAACTTTGGGCGCCAAACCGTGTAATGACGAAAGTTGTACCCTATATGGCGCCGCCCATAAGAAACTTTAGTTTTCTTTTTCGCAGAAATATTCTCGGGAGTATTCTCATCTACTTCCTAAAGTTTCATGGCACTCGGATGAACCGCATCCGAGTTTTATTTTTTATATACCGTGTATAGAGAAAAAAATCGCTCTCCCCTGGGGCGCCGCCCTTGCAATATTAATTTTTTTTTTGCAGAACCCTACCATTGAGTGATCTAATCATCTCCCCAAAGTTTCATGGTACACGGATGAACGGTGTGAAACCGAAATTTTATAAACTGTATATAGAAAAAATCGACCCTCCCGTGGCTCCGCCCTCGCGTAATTAAAAAAGGAGTTTTTTTACAGAAAACTTCCCTGGAGTGTTCTAATCAACTCCCCAAAGTTTGATGGCGATCGGATGAACGCCGTGAAACCGCAATCGACGTTTATTTTTATATACCATATATAGAGAAAATTGCACCTATCTGTGGCGCCGCCCTTGCAAAATTAAGAATGATTTTTGACGGTACCCTTCCCGGAGTGTTCTAATCAACTCCCCAAAGTCTCACGGCTATCCGATGAACGATGCCAAACCAAAATCGACTTTTATTTTTATATACCGTATATAGAGAAAAACCGCACCCTCCCGTGGCGCCGCCCTTGCGAAATTAAAAATTATTTTTTTACAGAACCCGTCCCTAGAGTGTCATAATTAACTCCCCGAAGTTTCATGGCTATCGTATGAACGCCGTGAAATCGCAATCGACGTTTATTTTTATATACCGTATATAGAGAAAAATGGCACCCTCCCTTGGCGCCGCCCTTGCGTAATTAAAAATTATTTTTTATAGAACCCTTCCCTAGAGTTTTATAATGAACTCCCTAAAGTTTCATGTCTATCAGATGAACAGTGTCACTGCAATTCACTTTTATTATTTTTATATACCATATATAGAGGAAAATCGCACCTCCCGTGGCGCCGCCCTTGCGAAATTAAAAATGATTTTTTTTACAGAACCCTTCCCTAGAGTGTTCTAATCAACTCCCCAAAGTTTCATGCCTATCGGATAAACAGTGTGAAATGAAAATAGACTTTTATTTTTGTATATCGTATATAGAGAAAAAAAACAAATCGCGCCCTGCCGGGGCGCCACCCCTGCGAATTTGAAAATGTTTTTAGCGCATAAACCTTACCAGGAATAACTTCAACTTCTTCCCAAAATTTAATGGCGATCGTGTGAACGTTGTCACGGCAATTCACTTTTATTATTTTTATATACGGTATATAGAGAAAAATCGCACCCTCCCGTGGCGCCGCCCTTGCGAAATTAAAAATGATTTTTGTACAGAACCCTTTCCTAGAGTGTTCTAATCAACTCCCCAAAGTTTCATGTCTATCAGATGAACAGTGTCACTGCAATTCACTTTTATTATTTTTATATACCATATATAGAGAAAAATCGCACCCTCCCGTGGCGCCGCCCTTGCGAAATTAAAATGATTTTTGTACAGAACCCTTCCCTAGAGTGTTCTAATCAACTCCCCCAAAGTTTCATGCCTATCGGATAAACAGTGTGAAATCAAAATAGACTTTTATTTTTTTATACCGTATATAGAGAAAAACAAATCGCGCCCTGCCGGGGCGCCACCCCTGCGAATTTGAAATATTTTTTTTCGCAGAAACCTCCCCAGGAATATTCTTAACAACTTAATAAAGTTTCACGGCGACGTGATGAGAGGTGTAGTAATGCATAAAGAACACACACACACACACAGACACTCATACATTGCTTTATATATATATAGAAGATATATAGAGAAAATTGCACCTACCTGTGGCGCCGCCCTTGCAAAATTAAGATGATTTTTGACGGAACCCTTCCCGGAGTGTTCTAATCAACTCCCCAAAGTCTCATGGCTATATATATATATAATCAAGTATAAGTGTACGTGTTGCTTTATGTATTGCCTTTTTAAATAATTATTTAAACACACATTCATTTTTACTTTCTCAAATATACGAAGTATAGAGAAAATCTTGTAATCGTGAAAAAAAATCTAAATTTTTACAAATCTCGACGTTTTACAACTCTATGAGTCGGAAAAAACATAGTTTTGCAATCTTGTCCGTATGTCTGTGTGTGTATGTGTGTGTGTGTGTGTGTAAACACGATAACTTGGGTACCGTTACAGCTAGGTTGATGAAATTTCATATATACGTATTATATCAAAATCGTAGATCCGTCTCAACTTTTGAGCAATTTCCGATAACTGGAAGTGAAACTTTTTCTACTTTCAATTTTTTAAAAGCTTATAGCTTGAGTACTATTTCAAATATAGATAAATGAAATTTGACATGTAAGTAAAATATCTAATTTAATGCCTTCTATCAAATTTTGAGTAATTTCCGTTGACCGGAAGTAGTAATTTTCGCTATGTCCGATTTCTCAAAAAACGCATTTGAATTTATAAAGTACTATTAATATTCCGCACTAATATGCACATTTTATTTGACCAACGCTTTTCTTTATAGTTATTTAAATAGTAGTCTACAATTAATGTTCTTCTTTTTAGTGCATTAGTACATAAAAGCTTGTTATTAAAACGTTTTTATGAACACATTTTTTAGAACTTTAAATGTTTTTATTTGCAATAGAGTTTCATGACTAAAAGCCATAGCATGATGACACGCTCTTGAACGTGTTGTCGCGTGTGGACAAGTTTTATATAGATGCCTACTAATTTGGTCAACATTTTAATTAATTCATAAAAAATTAATTAGGCATCCAATTAAGTCAAATTTAATGTCACGATGCATTGTCTTCATGTCTTGACCCACGTTTCAACTACGAACCGTATCTGTAAGAAAGAAGTGCCTGCAATTTCGCTCGGCCTTTTCGACTTAGACAGACTGACGCAGACTGACGATAGAAAGAGGAAGTGAGTTAAATAAAAAAAATGTAAAAATGGATTTTAAAAATTCATAAAAAAACGTTTCAATAACAAGCTTTTATGTCATAATGCACAAAAAAGTAGAAAATAAATTATGCACTACTATTTATGTAAATTACTATAAAGAAAAGCATGGGTAACTTTAGTATCTATTGGATACCTTTACTAATATTTAGGAAGAGACCAACGCTTTTCTTTATAGTTATTTAAATAGTAGTGTATAATTTATTTTCAACTTTTTAGTGCATTATTACATAAAAGCTTGTTATTAAAACGTTTTTTATGAATTTTTTTTCAGTACTTTACATGTTTTATTTACAATAGAGTTACATGACTAAAAACCATTGCGCGCCTATTGAACGTGATGACGCGCTATTGAACGTGATGACACGTGTGGTGTGGTTGGATAGACATGCCTACTAATTCGGTCCAAATTTTAATTAATTCATACACAATTAATTAGGCATCCAATTAAGTCAAATTTAATTTCAGATTGCATTGTATTCATGTCTTGACCCACGTGCCAACTGTGGACCGTATCTGTTAAGTAGAAGTGTCCGAATTTTCACTCCGGCGTTCCGATCTAGACTGACGACAGACTGACGACTGACGACAGACAGAGGAAGTGAGTTAAATAAAAGCTTATAAAAATCTAGTCTATTTCCCGAGTTGCCATCCCCTGTTTTTTTTTTATATAAGAATATTCCAGAAAGCTAAGGGGAGATGACTCCCGGTTTATTTAATTAATAATTAAATTTAGACATGTCTATAGTTGACTGTAAAAAATCCTAGCCGACAACGGCAATTCATACAGTTAAAAAAACAAACAATCTATAACAGAAAATATAGAGCACATTAAAGAAAATCACAATAATGTTTCTCACTTTTCTTACTTTAATCTCTTGCATTTCCTAAATAATGATATAATTTTGTATTATATTTTAAAAGTTTTTTTTTAATATTCGTTTTTTTTTAATTCAAATGTGTAAAAAACTGTTGATGTAATTAACAACCCACCATGCAAACTAAAATCACTTTAGAAAATAGAGATTATTTTTATACAGGTAATTGTAATTTTTTTTCAAAACATACATTTTAGTTTTACTATTCTTTTTCAGTTTAAAAATGAGCAGCGTAAAGCCGTTGGATTTCATTTTAATTGGCAAAACAGGAAATGGGAAAAGCGCCTCAGGAAATTCCATCTTAATGAAAGAAAAGGTTTTTAAAAGCAATTATAGATCATCCTCTGTGACAAAAAAGCCGCAGTACGAATGGAGTAGATTTGAAAATTATAAGATACAAGTAGTCGACGCACCAGGAGTAATTGATACACATTCAAAGAAAGATGAAGACATCAAACTCATCACAGGAGCCATGGAGAAAGCTATAATAGCTAATCCTGACGGTTACCACGCGTTTTTAGTTGTTGTAAAATTCGGTACAAGATTTACTGAAGACGAACAAAAAGCGATTCAGATACTGAAAGGAATACTGGGAGAGGATTTTCTTAGAAACTATGGCATCATTATCTTGTCCAATGGGGACGATTTTAAACGAGAACAAGATGAAAACAATTTGACATTAGCCAATTTTTGCGAAGAAGAGGAAGGTCCTTTCAAAGAACTTTTGAATGAGTGCAGCAACAGAATTGTTGTGTTTGACAATGTTACGAAAAAGTCAGATGAAAAGAACGAGCAAGTAAAGAATCTTGTTAAAATGGTGGATTGTCTCCCAAGTAGGGGCACAAGATACACGAATGGACTTTTCGAAAAAGCTGCTTTGGAACGTAAACGCATGTATATAACCTCGAAATTACCCATGATTCAAAAAGAAACATTTGAAGCTCAAAGTCTAATTTTAGATGAAATAAAAAATAGCGATTTCGAGCGAAACGAAAGAAAAAAAGTAGATCTATTGTCCCAACTTTTTCCACGAATTGATGTTATCATCAATGACTTAACTAAAAAGGATCAGGGTACTGGGGCACTGAAAGAATTGTTGGATAACGTGAAGAAGACCAGAAATGACGTAACGAATAAAATAAAGCACGCTAAGCAAATAATCGAAGAAAATGAAAAAATGAAAGCTTTAGAAGAGAAGATTAAAAAAGAAGCAGAGCAGGCAATTTTACAGAAAACACAGCAACTCGAGAAAGAAAGAGAAGCGGGACGAAAGCAAATGGAGGAAGAAATGAAGAAACTTGAACTAAAGCTGCAACTGATGGCCAAAGAGGAAGCAGATAAAGAAAGAAAGAAAGCTGAAAAAGGAATGAAAGAACAAGCAAAGCGTATTGAAGAAGAAAATAAAAGAAGAGAAGAAGAGATAAGACGCCATGCCAAGGAAGAAATGGACCGACAGCAAGCACTAATAGAAAAAGAAAAGGCGGAAAATAAAAAGCGTGCAAAGAAGGAAAAAGAAAAATTGAAGCGCGAATTAGCTGAAACTGAAGAACGGTATAGACAAATTAAGGAAGAGGCCGATAAAGGTTTTTTTACTAAATTGAAAGATAATGTACTTGGTTTTTTCGGATTTTAGTAAAATATCCTTAAATTCTAGGCAAAACTACCGAGAATGAATGAATTTGCTCTGTCATCATTTTTTTTCATGTAAACATAAAGTAGTTGGATTTCATTTTTTATTAGTAGAATTTTACTTATTGGGTAACATTATCATTTAAATGCATAATAAAAACTTCATTTTACAAAGATTATATAAATCCTTTCCCAGCAACATTTTTGCCTTCAAAAAGTTTTTTCAGTCGTGTACATTTACAATAGTATGAAACTTAGTAGATTAATCTTTACATTGCAATGTGTAGTACTTTTCTTTACAAAACTTTTAATCTTTTACATATTTTAGTTTTATCTGCATATGCTATAAGCCTTCCACGTTTGCGTCAGAGTTACATTTACTCTCTGTTATAGTAGAAATATAAATACTGTTTGTACTTTTAATTAGACTTAATATGTGTGAGTTTAATAATATTTGTATTAATAAATTTACGTACGTCTCGCTGAAGCTACAGTTTGTTTTATTCTGTTCTTTTTAGTCATTATATTTATATATATATATATATATATATATATATATATATATATATATATATATAATATATATAAAGCTCAATCCTGTATGTAACATGTTTGTAATATGTAAAGTGTAAAATGTTTGTCATGGATACTTTTTAAAGTACTTATGGTCTAAATTTATGAGTTAAAAAATTAATATTGAAAGTTTTGGGAAATAATTTTCATTTTTCAAACTGAAAGTAATAATTGTCGGCTTATTCATTAAACACAAGTTTTAAAAAAATATCATCTTTTACAAAAATTCTAATTATGTCTTTATTTAGTCCTTTAGCACTTACTTCCCTTTGATAAATTAGGAAAACACAATTACTTCCCTTTATAAAAACATTGCATTAAAGGAAAAGAATTTACTTTTTATTACTTTGTTTTGGTGTTGGGAAAAAAACCAATTACATAATTAGCGGGGATTGATCAAGTGCAAATGTTGTAGGTATTTTACGGATAAGCTTGGAGTATTATAATTGTTCATTAAATTGAAACAGGCGCGTTCGTTTAAGTGAGTGCAAAAGAATATGAATAAGTTGGGGTACTATAGTCGTTTGTTAAGCTGAAACAGGCGATTCCGCCCCGGGCTAGACTGTGAGCACTTAGCGTTTATGTTCGCGGTAGTGTTTTCTTTGTGTTTAGGTTGGGTTTGCGTTAGTGATTGCGTTTTAATTTGGTTCGTTTTTGTTCTTTCTATTTTTGTTTTTGTTTGTGTTTTTTTCTTGGGTTTGTATTTGTGTTTGTTGTTGGTTTTGCGTTTGGATTTGGTTTGTTTTCGTTTGCTTTTTCGTTTGTTTTTTTCTTTGTGTTGGTATTGGTGTTTGTGGTTGTGGTTGGGTTTGGGTTTAATATTAGGTTTTTGTTTTCGTTTGCTTTTTTGTTTGTTTTTTCTTTGTGTTTGTATTGGTGTTTGTGGTTGTGGTTGGGTTTGTTGTTAGGTTGTTGTTTTCGGTTGTATTTGTAATTGTGTTAGCGTTATGTTTGCGTTTTGTTGTTGTGGTTTTGGTTGGTTGTGGTTTGGGTGGGCAATGCCGGGTTTATGATGATTACTAAACCCACAGGTCTTTAAAAGAAAGGTTTTTCACAGAAGCCAGTGCAGGGCCTGGCCGGGACGGCTAGTATATATATATATATATATATATATATATATATATATATATATATATATATATATATATATATATATATAGAGAGAGAGAGAGAGAGAGAGAGAGAGAGAGAGAGAGAGAGAGATAGTAGCCATCCCGGTCAGGCCTTGCACTGACCTCTCTGTAAAACCTATCTGTATAGGACCATGACTTGTGTATTTAGTAATCAGCATATACCCGGCATTGTTCGGGTTTAGAAAATATATTACCATAATGCAAATAAACGCAAATATAAACACAAACTTATATGCAGAACATAAAAGCATACTGTTCATAGTCCATCTTAGGGCACCAATACGCAACATGCTGGGGCACCGGCGGAACCGCCTGATTCAACTTAGTAAACGACTATAATACCCCAACTTATTCTTAGTCTTATGCGCTATCTTAAACGAACGTATGCGCCAATGCGAACACGGGAAGGCCCGGGGCGCCAAATAGCACCCTGTGGGGTGCCGGAGGACGCCCGAATTCAGTTCAGTGAAAGACTATATGAAATTTTCTTATCCATAGTCTATTGCACTGTATAAAACGAAATTATGCACCATAGCGCTCACAGGATTGCCCAGGGCGCCAAATAAAATTCTGCTGGGCCAACGGCGGACGCGCCTCGTTAAATTTAGTGAACGACTATAATACCCCAAGCTTTATCCGCAAATGGAAAGATAAAAGTAAACATACAGGACATTTGGGAGCTGGCTGCATAATATATTTTTTTTTTCATAAAAAAAGTTTTAACAAGCTTTTATGTACTAATGCACTAAAAAGTAGAAAATAAATTATAGACTACTAATTAAATAACTATAAAGAAAAGCGTGGGTCACTTTAGTTTCCATTGGATATCTTTATTATGTTTATGAAGAGACCCACGCTTTTGTTTATAGTTATTTGAATAGTAGTCTATAATTTATTTTCTACTTTTTAGTGCATTAGTACATAAAAGCTTGCTATAAAAACTTTTTTTTAAATTTATTACTTTACATGTTTTTATTTACAATAGAGTGTCATGACTAAAAACCATTGCGAGCCTATTGAACGTGATGACGCAGCTATTGAACGTGGTGACGCGTGTGGTGTGGTTGGATAGGAATGCCTACTAATTTGGACAAAATTTTAAGTAATTCAAAAACATATTTAGGCATCCAATTAAGTCAAATTTAATTTCAGATTGCATTGTCTTTATGTCTCGACCCACGAGCCAACTGTGAACCGTATCGGTCAAGTAGGAGTGTCCGAATTTTCACTCCGGCGTTTCGATCTAGACTGACCACAGAGGAAGTGAGTTGATGAAAAATCACTAGGTTACAAATATCACAGATATAGTAATAGGAAATGAACACAGCTTATAGAAAATTACTTAAAGCACTGAATGGTACTAGAATCACAAATAATAGGGGAAAATGCTGCTTTAAACTATGTAACACAATATGGCGTCACACACATGGCACTCTCTCCCGAGATGTCTGTAAAGCGGCTGCGCAGAGCATGCGCTTTCAGGGTTTTTAAATCACCTCAGAACCAGGGAAGGACACTCCAAAGTCATAAGACCTTTGGTTGGGAAATCGCCAAAGGTCAAAATAACCAATAAAAATTTATTGGAAAATTTCATCACATGACGTGACGGAAAAATACTGGTGTTTGCACCACAGCTCTCCCACGGTCGATTACATAAATGAAGAACTAAATTATTAAAAAATAAGACCTAAGTAGGTCACATCCCTCCCTTTGAAAGAGGCAGATTTGTTACCATAACAACATCTATATGGAACAAATCTGACATGGAAAATACTCAACCAAAATAGCAAACAAAATTTTCTATATCAGGAGAAAACATCCATGGAAATCAAAGGGAAACAATTCAACCTTTTACAATTTGTCAAAGTGGAATATTCCTTCCTAAAAAAATACTTCAAAGTCCCTTATATAACAAAATATATCCATGTGGATAAAACATGTGGTGAACTCAACAGGGTTATTTCTTTTATTTCAATGTCCCACTATAACATCAACTGAGTAATGAGGTACATTTTATAATAACTTAATACATATAATGAAATACCACCTTTAAATAAGGTTCACTTGAAAATAACAGGCATTTTCAATAATATGATAATTTTCTATTAAAAAAATGTGTACAACCCAGACCACTCATGTCACGAGACAGGGAAATCACCAAAACACACCATTTGCAAATGGTCACAATAAACCACAAAAATTTCACATGATCAATGTGGACATAAAAAAACTTACATTCTTGACAAACAGTCTGCCACAATGTTATCAGTTCCTTTATTATGAAAAATAACCAGATTAAAGTTTTAGAAATACAAGCACCATCTAACTATTCTGTTGTTCTTTTGTCCTAACATAGTGGTGAATTTAAGAGGGTCATGGTCAGAGAATACCATGACTGGATTTATTGAGGAAGTAACATAAACCTCAAAATGCTTTAAGGACAAGACTAAAGCTAATGCTTCCTTTTTCAATGGTGGAGTAATTGTTCTGATTGTCATTCAGCTTTCTAGAAAAAAAGCAATCGAGTGGTCAATACCTGGGTTGTCTTCCTTGCATCAATAGCAAGTTTGAAAGGCTTGCTAAATTCTGGTGCAGCCATAACAGGTGCATTAGACAAATAGGATTTATGTCTAAAACACTATTCTGACACTCATTTGACCATACAAAATCAAAACCTTTTTTTAACAAAACAGTTAATTGTTCAGCAACAGCTGAAAAATTCTTACAAGAACGTCTGTAATAACCTGCCATCCACAGGAATCTTAACTTCCTTAACATTTTTGGGAGGAGGCAATTTCAAAATAGCTTCAACCTTAGTTTAAATGGGTCTAACCTGGTTAGTACCCACCTGATAACCTAGATAAGTAATAGAACTTTTACAAAAGTCGCTTTTATGTAGATTAACAGTGAAATTAATCTCTGACAATTTTATTAAAAGTTGAGATAACTGGACAATGTGCTCTTTAAAGAAATCAGAGTACACAACAATGTCATCATAGTAGGCATCATATTTGTCAACATCTGCAATAACAGAGTTTATGACGCGTTGAAACGTTTGCCCAGCGTTTCTAATACCAAACGGCATGCGTTTATACCTACAGAAACCATTTGGGGTAACAAATGCAGAAATATCTTTGGCCCTTTCTGATAAAGAAATTTGCCAATAACCTGACAACGAGTGAATTTTGGAAATAACTCTTGATTGACCGATTTTATCAATTACATCCTCTATTCTAGGCAATGAGTAAGAGTCAGATTTGGTAAGTGCGTTGACTTTTCTGAAGTCAGTCAGAAATCTGTAAGAGCCAGCGCCTCTCGGTACCAAAAGGCAGCGGGAACTCCAATTGCTAAAACTGGGTTTAATGATGTCGTTTTCTAGCATGTAATCAATTTCATTTTTCATGATAACAGCTTTTTCAGGGTTTAACCTATAGGGATGTTGCTTTACAGCTTTAGCATCACCTACGTCAACATCGTGAGGGGGCACATTTGCTTCCTTAGGAATATCCCCGAAAATGGAGGGAAAGGTATCAATTAACTGTGACAATTTTTGACAAAATGTACAAACTGGTCATCTAAATGAGCTAAAAATGAGGAATTTAACAATGTTGGGGTTTTATCTTGTCAGGGATAACATCATCAGATTAATTAGACACACATATTGGTAAAATAACCTTAGCTGTGGAAAGAGAATCAGTACTATCATCATAGTACTTCTTTAATGAGTTAACATGATATATATTTTGTTTCTTCCTCCGGTCTGGAGTGTTGATGACGTAGTTCAGATCATTCAATCTAGCACGGGCCGTGAAGGGTCCACAGTACCTTAAGGATAAAGCATTGTTAAGGTTAGTACAAGAACAAGTACTTTTTCACCAGGACTGATTGTTCGTTTGTGAGTGCCATTGTCATACTGTTCTTTCATAACCACCTGGGCCTTTCTCAAGTTCTCATGGGCCAATTCACACACAGTTTTCAGGCGATGGTGAATATCAGCAAAGTTCTCTGTTGGGTGGGTTTCGGTGCCTGTCCACCGCTCTTGAATTAGCTTGAGAGGACCACGGACTGTGTGACCAAACACCAGCTGGAATGGTGAATATCCTAAAGACTCCTGTATACAGTCCCTTGCGGCAAAGATTACCCAGGGAACAGTTTCGTCCCACTGGGTATTGCTTCTTGTTACGTCCGGGTTAGCTTCGAATTCAAGAACAACGCTTCGTGTATAACTTCACTCCTTTTATTTGTCTCAATGCATTCAAGCGTACCATAACAGCGGGGCATAAGATTTTAGACCAAATAACGACATCGAAAGATTTTAAAACGCAACAGAGCGAAGACAAAACATTAGCTAGGTGGTGGAAGCTCGCGGAAAAGGGCAAACAATGTAAAACGATAGATGGGTTATTATATAAGATCATAAAACACAGCAAAACAGAAGATCAGATTAGACTAGCAATCCCAAGGGGACTTAGGTCCACCATCCTGAAATTAGGACACGACACACCTATGGCGGGGCACATGGGTGTAGCAAGAACGAAAGCCAGAATTCTGTCACAATTTAGCTGGCCAGGGGCAGGGGAGGATATCAGGCGTTACTGCGAAAGTTGTGATGTCTGCCAGAAAAGCAAAAACTCAACTCACACACTCACTCTCCCCTAATTCTAGATCATTCTATCCTATTCTAGTCTAACCTACACTGACCGTAACACTTCTCACAAAAGTTCTAAACATGGTTTTCATGGTCTGATGAAACCTCTCAAGAGCTCCCTGCGATTGTGGATGGTAAGCTGAGCTGACAACGTGCGATATGCCTAGCTTAGCCAGCGCTTCTTGAAAATGATGACTAGTGAAATTACTACCCTAGTCAGTTTGAACAATCCTTGGCAGACCGAAAGTCGTGAAGAACCTGGTCATGGCCCGGACGACGGTTCTTGCCTTGATGTTCCGCAAGGGTAACGCCTCAGGAAAGCGGGTACTCGTACACATGATCGTGAGCAGATACTCGTTCCCCGCTTTGGTTTTCGGCAAACGGCCGACGCAGTCCATAATCATCTTGCTAAATGGTTCGTCTACCACAAGAATCTGTTTCAACGGGGCCTTGGGAATATTTTGATTGGGTTTCCCGGCCAACTGACAGTCTTTGCAATGTTTGCAATAACGGGAGACATCGTTGCGCATTTTTGGCCAAAAAAAAAAACAGTTCTTTAATTTTTGCCATAGTTTTCTTGACCCCAGGATAAGCTGACATCTGGTTGTCATGAGCCAATTTCAGGATCTCCAGCCGGTATGGTGGAGGGACCCATAGTTGGTTTTTCACCAACCACGGTTCGGCAGGCGAAGCAGTCGATGGGAAAAAGCGTCGGAAGACCAGGTCATTTCCGGTGAAATACTCTCCATCGTCGGCCGAGATGGATTTCACGACCACCAATTGGAGTTCTACGTCTTCATTCTGTGCTTTTACAATGTCATCATGAGATGGTCGGTGGAGTGGATAGTCAAAAGATGACTGAACGTAGGTGGTAGAAGATTCATTCCTTTCCTGTGGACACTTAGGGGTAGTGTCATCCCGACGAGAAGAGTTCAACTTTGAACTGGCTGCTTGATGGGGGAGAGCGTTATGCGCTGATGTACGCACAACCTCTCTGTTGACTTGATGCCGCTTATAACAGTCCTTTATGAGATGTCCAGGTTTCTTACAGTATTGGCATACTGCTCGTCGACTGGTGGTGGTTCTGGGCTTCTCTATTGACTGGAGAGATTTCAGAGCTTGGCCAACAGGGGGACTGTTGCCAATGAGGAGAGAACTGGGTTGAGTCGGTTACTAGACAACTGTGGTTTCTTGTGAACCAGAGATTATGTGTCTGCCGACTCAGCAGCCTTCTTGATGTCAAATATCCTATTATCCAAGATATGTAGACGGATCGCATCGGGTAGGGCATTTATGAATTCCTCTATCAAGACCAGAGATTTGAGCCTTTCGAAATCTCCGACATCTTCTGAGTTGAGCCACCTCGAGAAAACTTTCTTTCTCGAACAAAAACTCCGCATAGGATTGGCTAGACTGTTTCCTGGGATTACGGAATTTTATCCTATAAGTTAAGCGCTAAATCATAGGCCTTTAAAATGGCAGCTTTGACCAGCCCATAATTGGTTTGTACATCATGAGAGAGTGCCTGGAATGTATTAGCAGCTTTCCCTATTAAAACAGTGCTCAACAAAGCGGTGATAGCATTTTCGGGCCACTCACAAGATTTTGCTAAACTTTCAAAAGAGTTGAAGAAAACAATTAAATCTAACTCGTTAAATTTCGGTACCAATTTACCGAATTCGGCAAGAATCTGGGCAACTGAAAGCTGAGTAGGTCCCACTTCCAACCTCACACCACCGCTAACCCAACCGAACTCATATCCCAACCTCTTCTTCTCTTACTCTATCTTGGCTTCTAATTCTTTTTCTTTTAAGACCTTCTCTAAAGTAATCCTCTCCTCAAACTATTTATCAATAGGTTTCACTTCACGGGACAGGTCCTCTGTTAAAAGACTTTCATCAAACAAACCTTCATTGATGAAGTGAAAAATAACCTTATCTTTTAACACTCGTGACATTTGAGTAGCAGAATACTCTAGACTCAACTCCCTAACCAACTGTAGTTTTCGATAGAAACGACTCCATCTAATCAACTACCGTGTTTCTCAACCAAAAAGAGCTCTCTAGATTAACACACAACAAGGAGACTGTTATGAACTCGTCCTGCACAGGTAGCTGACCTCTAGACCTAGATACCACAACTCTAGCCTTAGGCGGTTTACAATGGCCTCAGAACGGGGAAAAATTAACTCTAGATTTAAACTAGTGTCACAACCTGTACAACAAATTAAATCGCGTACGGGCCGACAATTATTACGAACGCTATTTTAACAGTCGCAGAGCTAGTGAACGTACCGGGTTCGCTTTGAAATGGCTAATAACAGGTGACAAAAACTAAAGAGTATCAGACACAAAAAACTCAACTTGGGCTTGTGAATAAATTCTAGGGGAAAGACACGATGAACTCTTGTTACTCACAACAACTTTAATCTACTAATAACCTTTTAATATGAGTACAGGTATAAAATGTGACACTAGGTCAGTACAAAATAATATAGACTCTAAGAGTACAAAATAAACCAAAACCCAACTTACAGCTGATGAAAAATCATTAGGTTACAAATATCACAGATATAGTAATAGGAAATGAACACAGCTTATAGAAAATTACTTAAAGCACTGAATGGTACTAGAATGACAAATAATAAGGTGAAAATGCTGTTTTAAACTATGTAACACAATATGGCGTCACACACATGGCACTCTCTCCCGAGATGTCTAGTAAGCGGCTGCGCAGAGCATGCGCTTTCAGGGTTTTTAAATCACCCCAGAACCAGGGGAGGTCACTCCAAAGTCATAAGACTATTGGTTGGGAATTTACCAAAGTTCGAAATAATCAATTAAAATTTATTGGAAAATTTCATCACATGGCGTGACGGAAAATATTGGTGATTGTATCACAACTCTTCCAAGGTCAATTACATAAATTAAAAAAAAAACTAAATTATTAAAAAAAATAAGACCTAAGTAGGTCACAGGGGGGTCATCTATTTAAGATGTCCTAAAAAATTTGGAATTTTAGACTTTTAGACCCCTCCCCGTCCACACACGTCAACTTTCGACGAACCCCCAACCCCCCAACCATGTAAACGTCCACAAAAATTCAGAAAGTCTCTCAAACCTTGTTAGCAAATTGCAAATTCAGTATGATGTATCATTTACATTGCTATGCTATCAATTGCTAATTTGATATAGGAATTTGATATTTTCAGTTATATCTCTTACTAGTCATAAATATTAAAAGTATAGTGATGATAAAATAAGTATATTTTAAACTACTTAATATAAATTAGGCCATAATTATGTGTTAAGCGCTCTGTTTATTTAAACAAGGTGAGGGGTGGAAGCAGGCGTTGTAACTGAAATAGCAATGTAAACAGAAAGTGATATTTCAACGCCAAGGGGAGACAGAGGTCTGTATCGTCGTCCCTATACTTGTGTCGCATGTGTGGTCGAATAATGGTCCTTGTTGTGTTTGAGGCTAACGGTCAATTCCATTCGCGGTTTGTGCTCTGCCATGAAAGCTTTATTTTTGTAGAGCTGATTGGCAGAAGTGGTTACACGTCTGACTTGATGCATGGAAGGCGAGGCGATTAGGTGCCGTGTGGAATGGTAGGTTCGGAACCCGTCGGGACTGTCTGTTCTGTCTTTACTTGGACTATATTCTGTACCTTTGTCTACCCTTGGCGTTGAAATAACACTTTCTGTTTACATTGCTATTTCTGTTTATTTAAATGTTTTGCCATACCAAACAGACACTGGAACGTATTAGACCTTTTACTTTTATATATAATACAATTATAATAATAGAATTTTTCTGCACTCATAAATGCCTTATAATATTAACATTCATAACATTTGTAAGTATTAGCGTCCTCGGTTCACGGCTTCAATCATTTCTTTTTGTTTTATGCAACAAACTACCCATTGCATAAGGTGTGGTAAGCGTTCGTGAAAAATAAGGAAATGTCTAGAAAAGTAAATGTTAGACTTTAATAAGTATGGAAAACCACTAGTCTTCGGGCTGGCTTTTTAAAAATCAGGATAATGCTAGGAATTTGATTTTAGAAATAAAACTTATCTATGATATCCGTTAGTCTACGGCGTGTAAACTTTCCCCATGTGAATGTGCTAAGATTATAAAAATTGTTCTTTATTGAAAGAGTGATCGCGCATGGACGCTTGGTGGCCTACCTCTCGATTTTACATACTATGTTTCCTAACGATAGTCAGAAGTTGGAGGCAATCATAAATATTTTGAATTAAAGATGGTGAGTTAGTTGGGCTGTAGACAAAACCAGTGGCGTAGCGAGATCGGATGTCACCCGGTGCGGCACTTAATGGTGACCCCCCTCAGAAAAAAAACCATTGCACATATATATATATATATATATATATATATATATATATATATATATATATATATATATATATATATATATATCAGGTTTACAAAATTATTTTGATAATATGAATAATTAATCAATTGGTGATTGGCTGTTATGTGATCTGCTTAGGGCCTAAGTTTAAACTTTGGTGGCGCCAGTGGCGTAGCGAGGTCGGGTGTCTCCCAGTGCGGCACTTAATGGTGTCACCCCCCCAGAGGCATTGAGACCCTTCCCAGGGACAAACTTTCAAATTTTCGATTTGCACCCCCCCCCATCAAACTTTCGATTTGCACCCCTCCCTCGAGTTTTCGATTTGCACCCCCCCCCCCAAACTTTCGATTTGCACCCCCCCTTCAAGTTTTCGATTTGCACCCCCCCCCCCTCAAACTTTCGATTTGCACCCCCCTCGAGTTTTTCTCTATATATTTTGCTATTTTTTGCCTTGGTGTCACCCCCCTAAATGGTGTCACCCGGTGCGGTCCGCACCCCCCGCCCCCCCCCTCGCTACGCCTCTGGGTGGCGCATTCGCAAACATGTTACCCTAAGGGGTTTTACCGACATGAATGTTTTTGTGTTACCCTCCGGGGTCGGTCTACGATCTCATAAAATATTAGGGGGATTGTTCATGAATTTATTTATATATATCTCATATATATCGCATGTAAGGAGAATTTCAATAATTTCAGTCATTTTTAGCCCTCTTGGAGGGCTTTGAGTCCTATCGACAGTTTTTACGCTTGACCTAGCCTTTTACCTATGTGCATGCAAAATATTAGCTAGAGTGACAGACGGTAAGTGCCCTAAAATCTGTGTGGAAATTACCCTTTGTTTTCCCATACATTTCAAACATATTAGGAAATACGACTTGTCAGTTTTGATAGCTTTCCCGGGTATGGCGAGGTTTATCTGACACCCTTAGGTGTTTTTCTACCACCTCACACAATATCAAGGGTGTTTCGTTCGGCATTTTATTTTCGTAATATAGCTCATATAATGCACCCGTCAGTCAAAGTCAGTTTTGACCATCTCTTCGTGGACATTGATGCCAACTGGCACCGATTATATTGTCCGAAGGCAGAAGTCTGTCAAATTTGAAGCTCCTGCGGCGCCGGGAAGTGCCCTATTGGGCAACCAACCACTTTGCTTTATTTATATATATATATATATATATATATATATATATATATATATATATATATATATATACGAGCTGACCCGCGCCGTAAGCATACGCCGCTACTTAGTTGTTTTATTTGCTACTTTTCAGTAATTCGTAATTTGTGATTCGACACTACCCTCTCTTTCTCCCTCCCCCCCCCCTGAATTGGCGGTGTCTTGTATTGTCCCCACGTAGAGAATTTTATATATATATTTTTTTTTATGTATTTAATCGGCTCTCTCCTTTCTTGTTTAGTTTCCATGACTCTGCAGCAAAGAGTAGTACAGAACGTACATTAGACTTGTAAATCCTTATTTTAGTTCTTTGCTGCAGTGAGGATGATTTCCAGATCTTAGCGAGTCTGTTGAAAGCTTGTGATGCCGTTGCTATTCTGTTGGCAATTTCTTTCTCCATGCTGCCATTTGCTGATATATAGCTGCCGAGGTACTTAAAGTCTTCGACCTCTTCTAGCTCTGCTCCATTCGCAAAGGTCTTGAGAGCACTTTTGGTTTTTATTTTCATTAGCTTGGTTTTTCCGGAGTTTATCTTTAGCCCAACGCTTTTGGCAATTTGCTCTATTTTTGTGGTTTTTGCTTGGATGTCTTTTTTGGGCATGTGAGAGTAAAGCCAAGTCATCAGCAAAGTCACAGTCCTCTAGGTGGTTGGTAAGTTCGCAAACAATTCCTCTTGGCTTATCATCAGTGGCTCTTCTCATAATCCAGTCTATTACCACCAAAATGATGACAGGTGAGATGACACAGCCCTGTCTGACTCCTGTTTTTATCTTGAACCAATCACTTTGCTGATTTTCATGTTGCACACAACATTGGCTGTCATAGTACATGTCCTTAAGTATGTTTATGACTTTTCTTGGAAAGCCATATAGCTCTAGTATCTTCCATAATGATGGATAGTGGATGCTATCAAATGCTTTCTCGAAATCTATGTAGTTGATGGAGAGAGACGAATTCCACTCCAGGGACTGTTCCACTATAGTGCGCAAGACAAATATTTGGTCGTTACATGACCTGTTGGCCCTGAAGCCAGCTTGTTCTTCACGAAGGATCCCATCAATTTCTTTCCTCATTCTTTGTAATAGGACTCTGCAGAAGATTTTTCCTGGTACTGACAGAAGATTAATGCCTCTCCAGTTCTCACAAACATTAAGGTCGCCCTTTTTGGGTAATTTGATAATGATTCCCCGTTTCCAAGATTCTGGGACTTTTTCTTCATTCCATACTTTATTGAAGATCCTTGGTAGAGTTTCTGCACCTATTTTTGGGTCTGCCTTTGGCATCTCCGCAGTAATTCTGTCCTCTCCTGGAGCCTTATTGCTTTTTGTTCTTTGGATAGCTTCTATTATTTCTTGTTCTAGGATGGGTCCTCTATACATTTCAAAATGTATGTTCATGTCAGTGAAGTCAGCAGTTTATTCTGGATCTGGTCTGTTTAGGGTCTCTTCAAAGTATTCAGCCCAACTTTTCAATTGATGTTTCTCCGTTGTGAGAACTTCTCCGTTTTTGTCATTGATAGTAGATGATCTATTTGCTATTCCGCCTGTTAGAGTCCTGATAAACTTGTAGACTGTTCTGCTATCTCCCCTATCCGCTGCAGCCTGTGCTTCTGTGGCCATTGTCTACATAGTTTCTTTTATCCTTCCTAGCATTCCTTTTTACTTCTTTTTGTAGTCTTCTATATTCTACATCGTTCCGTACCCTGCTTTCCATGGTTCCAGATAGTGTTTTAATTTTGGCTTCTCTTCTCTTTTCAATGAGATTCCAAGTATCGTTTGAGATCCATTCCTTCCTTTGTTTGCTCCTGTGCCCTAGTATGCATTGGCTTGTTTTCGTGTATACATCCAGGATCTTCTTGCATTGTGTATTGTTGTCCTCTTCTGATAGGTTCTCGAGTAGACTAAATCTATTTTTAAGTTCAATTGCAAAGTTTGCCTTAATGGTGGGATCTTTTAGTTTAGCTGAATCAAATAGCTGGTGGTTTACTATTCTGTCGACTCTCCTAAGCTTGAGTTGTAGCTTGCATAAGACTAGATTATGGTCGCTACCCACGTCAGATCCTCTGCCTTTTTTAATTTATACCATGTTTTCTCTATCATTTGTTAAATTTTGCCATTAAAAGACTATTTAACACACTAATTAATCACTTAATTAAGTGGAATTATCATTTTTCTGTATATACGTTGCTATTTTTTGCCTTGATGTCACCCCCTCCTAAATGGTGTCATCCGATGCTGTCCGCTCCGACCCCCCCACTGCCCCTTCCTTACCCCTTGCTACTATTTGATGTCGTTTGTGGGTTGGGGTAAATTCGTCAAATCGACGTGACTTCATATTACTTTAACTGAACATTACTGAAACTTCCTGCCACACGTGTTTCCACAACAAACCACATCTCCCCCTTATCTTGTGAGCCCTACAACCTAACAACGCGAGTACATTTCACATTCGCCATTATTTTTATTTCTAATTTTAAAAGGTGTTTTTTTTTAGTTTAAAAAAAAACACCACCTAATCCTACATCGAATAAGGCTTTAACACATGATTTGGTTGCACGATCAATCAGGGCCTAGGTCTACATCTAATTGTTTTTTAACTTAATTTTCAATTCTTTGAAATATTTATAGAAAAACTTGATATACACCGGATTTTTTTTTTAGAAAATAGCCGCAGTCAGTATCTCTCCCGCTTGCGCTTTTTTTTTTACATCTGATACATTTACTAACCCGTTGATCTGGTGTTTTCTCAACACAAAAAAAAATTCATAAAAAAACTTTTTAATAACAACCTTTTATGTAATAATGCACTAAAAAGTAGAAAATAAGTTATACACTACTATTTAAATAACAAGAAAGAAAAGCGTGGATCACTTTAGTACCTATTGGATACCTTTACTATTGTTTAGGAAGAGACTCATGCTTTTTCTACTTTTTAGTGCATTATTACACAAAAGCTTGTTATTAAAACGTTTATTGTGATTTTTTTTTAGTATTTTACATGTTTTATTTACAATAGAGTTACATGACTAAAAACCATTGTGCACCTATTGAACGTGATGACGCCTATTGAACGTGATGACGCGTGTATAATATCGCGGAATAGTTTAATGAGACAGCCTACTAATTTGGACAAAATTTTAATATACTCATAAAATATTAATCACGCAACGAAATAAGTCAAATTTAATGTCATGATGCATTGTCTTCATGACTTGACCACGTACCAACTACAAACCACATCTGTCGAAGTGCCCGTAATTTCGCTCGGGTGTTTCGAATTAGACTGACGACAGACAGAGGAAGTGAGTTAAATAAAAGCTTGTCTTCTTCTTCTTCTTCGTTCTTAATTTTTTAAGTTTGAAGGGATCGAGCCTTATTTGCAAGAGGGTTTGAACTCGTGAGTTTTTTCGAATTTATCAACCATGAGCTTTGCCGACTCGACCACGCCTCCATCACAATTAATGATACGTGTCAACTGGTTATGCGCCATTGATGCCATTGACCCCGATTTTAGCTTGCTTTTCTTTTTGGATTTGCTTCTATAGCCTTTGTCCAACCAAGAACAAACTACAAGGCAGCAGTTGTTTTGATTTTGGAGTTGTCTCTCCTAGAAGAGTGGCTGTCCCCAGCTAACGAGCCTCATCTGGTCGAGGGTTAGAACTCGAGACTTTTCGGCTTGTAAAATCTTCCTGTTCCTGTTCCTGTTCCTGTTCCTTTTCCCATTCCCATTCCCAGTCCCAGTCCCAGTCCTAGTCCTAGTCCTAGTCCTAGTCCTAGTCCTAGTCCTAGTCCTAGTCCTAGTCCTAGTCACAGTCACAGTCACAGTCACAGTCATAGTCATAAACAGACGAGTTACCTTGTTTTCTAATCGTCAGGACACGGGTTTACCTACAATACCACTTGAAAAAATCGAGAGTACATTAATCACTCAGCGAAATAAAGAGGTAGAAATCACTTCGGTGACCACCCATGTGTCAAGTACTTAGAGGGGCGCTCTGGTGTTTTAAACATCAGTGTGACTGATGCAAAATGTTCGCGTTACTAATGTTCTATTATTAGATGCTCCATCTCCATTTCTGATTGGATTGTCTAAAAATAGATACTAATTGCATAATTCGCAAAGTGACGAAACTGTTTGGATTTTTTTACGGACAAAAAGAAACATCCCAATTAATAATCTAACCTTCGTTAATTTTTCTGATTTTTAAAATAAAATGTATTGCTAGGCTCTCAACGGCTCATGTGAGCCTTTGGGGACCAAAACTGGAAGTTTTGTTCGCAGACTAATCGCACCGTACTAGGGCGCCGGCGGACACGCCTGATTAAATTTAGTGAGCGATTGTAACTCCCCATCTTATCCATTGTCTATCACACTTTTTATACCGAACATAGTCACCATAGCGCTCACGGAAAACACCAGGGGGCCAAATCGCATCCTGTTAGAGGCCGCCCATGCAAAATCAAAAATCCCCTCACCCCCACAGAAAACTTCTCGGGAGTATTCATCAACTCCCTAAAGTTTAATGTCACTCGGATAAACGGTGTCGAACCGCAATAGACTTTTATTTTTATATACCGTATAAAGTGAATAATCGCACCCTCCCGTAGCGCCGCCCTTGCGAAATTACAAAAGATTTTTTACAGAAACCTCACCTGGTGTGTTTTAATCAACTCCCCAAAGTTTGATGGCGATTGGATGAATGGTATCAAGCAGCAATTGACTTTAATTTTTATATACCGTAAAAAGAGAAAAAAACAAATCGCGCCTTGCCGGGGCGCCACCCCTGCGAATTTGAAAACAAATTTATGGAGAAACCTCTCCAGAAATACTGTCAATAACTTCCCAAAGTTTCCCAAATTGCTTTTTTTTTAAGTATGCGATAGTTTAAAAAAAACTTTTTTTTCTATAAAATTCATTTCAATTCCATCGTGACTAAGTTTTATTAATACATGAAAAACAAATACTGAAAATATGGTTGAAACTGTGTTACTACTAAAATAAAAGAAGTAGACCTTTTAGTTTTAAGACACTAAGAAAAGAGAAAAACAGCAAAACGTTTTTAAAATTGCAGGTTACAAAAATATCATTTCTGTGTCATTTCTAAAGTCAATTGAAAGCTTGGGTTTTTCCGAGGTGACGGATAATACGATACACAATAACCGGAGAAATTCAGCTGCTTTACGATGATGTCAAATACAATATAATGACGATATTGAGTGCGTGTAAGATTGTGGAAAATTTACTATTATTTAATTAAGTTAAAGGGGTAAAAAAATTGTAATTTAAACACATTACAAAAATTCTTACTAAAATTATTGCTTTCTTAATACAAAAATTGTCAACGTATCCAATGGTACAAGAGACTCTTTTTGACAGAAAATCAGGATTTTAGTGATTTTTATCTGCACATATCCCAGACAGACTAAGCCTACATCTAATCATAAACCTAACATGAAACTAACTAAAACATTAAATTTATTCTTTACTCTAAAACTTGTTTAAATGAAATCATAAACCTGCGCATAAAACACTATAATACATTATAAGACATATTTTTATATCGCTCAACATTGACCATTTCTGAAACATTCAAATGCATTGTGTTCAAAACAGTCCCAATATGCTGCCTCATAAATCCAATATCTTTCTTTTTAGACACAAACTCGTGTCCACTCCCTCTTTGTCATGCATTTATGACCACCATGACGAGAGGAGGAGGATCACAAGAAACTCGAAATGTGTGGTCACTTTGTGGTCATTTGTTGCGGGTAAAGTTGGCTTTATGTTAACTTCCACACATCAAATATAACATGCGCACACAATTACAAAAAACAAAAAACAAAAAACATCTACCTATATTTATTTTACTTCAACAAAACATCATATTAAATACCCAAACTGATTCATTAATATTCTCGAATTAAATGATCTGACAACCGTATTATATACAAAATTTATAATATTGCAGGAAATTAGGTATTTTTAATTTTTAGAACTATTTTTTTAAATTTTTTTTTTTTTTGTTTAACAAAAATGTATCAAAGTTCTCTTGAACTAACATGCCGATTAGTAAATAACACTTTAATTGAAAGAATGAAAAACATTTTTTTTTTAGATCTCGTGTTGAAAAATCTGTCAACAATATCTGATTATAAAAAAGACTTTATTGTTGGTACCTATAACAAATAACAAATAAATGTGTCATTAAAAATATAGTCGAAGCATAACATATAAATAATGCAGTAGAACGCATTTAACTTTTAAATAGCCCGTTTGAATTACATAATGTACAATATTGTTCACTAATAAACATTGCGTTAGTCAGTGATCAGCCATCAAGCAAATAATTATAAGTCATTAATAAATTTTCACAGCAATTTTAAAAACAGTTAAATTTAAATATCAAACGAATTTTTTTTATCCAAACAATTTTTGTGTCAATTCAAAGAACGGGGAAAAGTAAAAGATTTAATTAATGATGCATTTACTTCCCTTAAATACCTAAAACAGAACAGTCAAACAGGTTAATTTTCAATATCTTAGTATTACATTTGTGAGAATCTGGGATTTTTCCCGGTTCTATCACCTTTCCAAATAACAAGTTTGTGCCGCTGTAAGTCTAAGTCATTATTTGGTCGATTCAAACAATATTAGTAAGATAGTTATAGTTTTCACTTTACACTAAGAGTGTACCGCACACTTTGTCAACAGAAATTTCTCGGCAACTTATCTGCTAATAACCAATCTGTTTTGGGTGTGACTAATAGACAGACATCCCTATTTCACTTTATAAATATAGATAACGAGCAATTTTAATTGAACCCATATTCTACTAGCGTCCCACTTATGGGACGCTTGTAAAAAAAATTGCTAAAATTTATTAAAAACTAGTTAAAACACAAATTATGTTTAATTGTATTTGAAAATGGCTAGACTATTGAATTTGTGTGTGTTTTGTGAATAAAATTAATTTAGGAAAATGTTATAGTGCCGGATTTGCAGGACTTGTCAAAATGGCGGAAAAAAGAAAACATGCGCACATGAAAATGCATATCTTCTAAAATATTAACATTTTAAGTGCAAAATACATTTGAAACTTGTAGCAGTACCATATTGCTATCTGATAAAAATTTAAGAATAACAATTTTCTTTTACTACTTCGTTATATCAAGTGTACAACAAGCGTCCCATTAGTGGGACGCTAGCAACGAATGGCCCCATGTAGATTGTTACACAAACGTCACATTTATTGGACACTAACGAGAAACACAGATGCAAATGTTTATGTTAAATGGTTATTTAAGGTGTAACAGTTGTTGACTTTGTTAACTACTGACTTTGGGGTGTTAAGTAGTATTTATAGATATTTATTTATGACCTTGACCTATATTTATGCAGATTGTTGCAACTGTTGACTTTGGTGTGTTAAGTAGTATTTATAGATATTTAATTATAACCTTGAGCTATATTTTCTTATATATTATTGTATTAAAAAATTGCAATTATTGAAAAACTTACATTTTATTTTTAAGTTGTCAGAATTACACTTACTGAAATATTTAATACCATTGAATACAAACTAATTTAGTATTGCTGTAAATTTACTAGCGCGTGATATTAAAATTATAACAAACCAGAATAATAACAATGGCCACGATTTAGGTGAAATGATTCAATCATGGGGGTTGGTTAACTCTCTTCATATAAGAGAGCTTAAGCTACATATAGCAGAAATGCGAATTAGCTGTGTACAGTTGTCATGCCCCAATAATATTCCCCTCCAAAGGTTCCCGATACCAGTTTTACTGTGTTAACTTTTTAAGGAGATTCCTGGTGTTAGATTAAGAGCTGTTCGCATAGTGAATTGCATACATGGATGAGAGCCATGAACACTCAATACAGGCCCCCAGAGACGGATCCAGGCCCTAGATATAAGAGGTCTGATGTCCTAATGTATGCCTGTGGGGGGGGGGGGGAATAGCGAGGGTAACAAAAGAGAAGACGACTGGATGACATCTGGGACTGGACCGGATCGTCTTTTGCAAATTCACTGAGGGCAGAGGGCAGAGTTTCTTCCAGGCATCATAACGGAGGAAGGGGTGGGGGCTCTGCCCCCAGAACAAAATGGAATTTATATACAAAACATACTTTTACCAATGTCCACCCTTCCCCTGAAATTTAAGTCCCCACCCCTGAAAATTTCAAGTACGCCCCCCAAAATATCAATTATTTATATTTAATTATATTACAGTTTCGATGAATAATAAGAATATTTGTGATCATGTGTGTATAATTAGATGTACTAGTCACAGCTTTACTTATGTCCAAGTGTTGTTCGCTTTGAAAACTAGACATTTGAACATAATTTCTGCATTTTAGAGCATGGTATGGCTAACCCAATTGATCATTATCAGTATTTTTAGCTGTCCTAAACAATGTAATCATTGGTCTAACAATAAAAAATCAGTATACAGCTTAATTTTCGCGTGATTAGCCATATTTTGTGATACATGATTTTATTTTTCAATAAATGTACATGGGGCCGTTCGTTGCTAGCGTCCCATTTATGGGACGTTTTTTAAAAAATCGATATTTAAAAAAGTATTGATTTTTAAAAAAATTCCATAGTCATTCCTTCATTCAGTGCCCAAAAGCTAAACCATATCAAAAAAATTATAAAAATTTGAGACCTTGGGATAATATGGGTTAATTAAAGAGCAGATTAGTTTTCTTATACAAAAAAACGTGTTTTTCGAAACACATAGTTCCCCTATTCAGGTGGCAGTTTATATAAAATAATAAAATAGAATAAAACAATGTATGTCAGAAAAAATGAAAAAAAAATAATAATATCAAATCCTAACCTTTGTGATCGCAAAATTAAATTGATGTTTCTTACTTTTCTTATTCTATTCTACTGTTTAATCTAGATTACTAAATATTAATATTTTTCTACTACTTAGGTTTTTCTTTTAAATGTCCTTTACAAATACATTTACAGTTGTTACACTTGTTTCCTTTGACAATAAACCTTATTATGATGTCCATGCAGCTAATTGTAACTTTAATTAAGAAAGTACATTCATTAATTTAACGTTCTTTTTCAGTTTAAAATGTACAGTCTAAAGCCGTTGGATCTAATTTTACTTGGCAAAACAGGAAATGGGAAAAGCGCCTCAGGAAATTCAATCTTAAGGAAAGAAAAGGTTTTTAAAAGCAATTATAGATCATCCTCTGTGACAAAAAAGCCGCAGTACGAATGGAGTAGATTTGAAAATTATAGGATACAAGTAGTCGACGCACCAGGAGTAATTGATACACATTCAAAGAAAGATGAAGACATTAAACTCATCACAGGAGCCATGGAGAAAGCTATAATAGCTAATCCTGACGGTTACCACGCGTTTTTAGTTGTTGTAAAATTCGGTACAAGATTTACTAAAGACGAACAAAAAGCGATTCAGATACTGAAAGGAATACTGGGAGAGGATTTTCTTAGAAACTATGGCATCATCATCATGACCAATGGGGACGATTTTAAACGAGAACAAGATAAAAACAATTTGACATTAGCTAATTTTTGCGAAGAAGAGGAAGGTCCTTTCAAAGAACTTTTGAATGAGTGCAGCAACAGAATTGTTGTGTTTGACAATGTTACGAAAAATGTAGATGAAAAGTACGAGCAAGTAAAGAATCTGGTCGAAATGGTGGATTGTCTCCCAAGTAGGGGCACAAGATACACGAATGGACTTTTCGAAAAAGCTTCATTGCAACGTAAACACATGTATATAACCTCGAAATTACCCATGATTCAAAAAGAAATATTTGAAGCTCAAAGTCTAATTTTAGATGAAATAAAAAATAGCGATTTCGAGCAAAACGAAAGAAAAAAAGTAGATCTATTGTCCCAACTTTTTCCACGAATTGATGTTATCATCAATGACTTAACTAAAAAGGATCAGGGTACTGGGGCACTGAAAGAATTGTTGGATAACGTGAAGAAGACCAGAAATGACGTAACGAATAAAATAAAGCACGCTAAGCAAATAATCGAAGAAAATGAAAAAATGAAAGCTTTAGAGGAGAAGATTAAAAGGGAAAGTGAGGAAATGATTGAAAAGAAAACACAAAAACTCAAAAAAGAAAGAGATGCAGTACAAAAGCAAATGAAGGAAGAAATGCAGAAACTTGAATTTAAGCTGCGGCTGATGGCCATGGAAGCAGAAGAAAGAGAAAGAAATAAAGAACTTGAGAGAGAAATAATAGCAGCCGAACAAAAGCGAATGGATGAAGAAATAAAAGATCTTCAGCTAAAACTGCAGATGAAGACCAAGGACGAACAATGCTCAGTAATGTAAAGAAGGTTGAAATAAAATAAAACGCATAAAAACATTTTAATAGAGGCTTTTATGTAATTAAAAAAGGTTGTTTTTTTAAATATATAAATGAACTAATATTTAAATAACTATAAAGAAAATCTTGGGTTGCTATAACATTATGTATTGAATACTAGAGTTTAAGTAGTGACCCACCCTTTTCTTTTTAGTTATTAAAATGGCTCCCAGTCAAAACTCCTATCGACATAAACACCCCCCGGACATGAACCTCCTGGACAGCCCCTCCTCCCCCCCCCGCGACATAAACCCCCTGAATAATTAGCCCCCGACTGATGTTTATATAAGGAAATAATAACGATGATGTAAACCCAAAAAATATAATTTAATTTAATTAATGTAATTTTTAACGACCAAAAAAAGAGATTCTACATAAAAACATGCTATTAGAAAGTCAAGGAGTGACCGTGGTTGTATTTGATCAAAGATCGGGCACAGATAACACATTAGATATAGGTCATCCACATGTAGGAGCCATGCGAATCAAAGCAACACATTTTTAACAATACAAAAGATGTGAGAGATTCACCGACAGAAGCTTGGTACATATACCCCTTGGCATACAGGAGCATGGTTTAAATACGACATCAAATTTATTTCTCCACAAATCGTATAATTTCTTGAATGGAGTTTGTTCAATCTAATAAGGCAATTTAAAATTGATTTTTGAAGGCTAATTTTACGTCAAGCAACACGGTTTGGAGAAAGAAGTTGTTTAACTTGAGTGTGCGAAAAGACGAGACAATGCAGAAAGCGAAGTTAAGATAAAGATTCATGGTGAAGAGCTTGTTGAATGTTGTAATGAACATTCGCATGGACCAGATTCATCTCAACTAGAAGTGTGTAAAGTAGTGCAGCACATTGGCATGGATCAGATCCATCTCAAATAGAAGTGTGTAAAGTAGTGCAGCACATTGGCATGACCAGATCCATATAATTTAGAAGTGTGTAAAGTAGTGCAGCACATTGGCATGGATCAGATCCATATAATTTAGGAGTGTGTAAAGTAGTGCAGCACATTGGCATGATCAGATCCATCTCAACTAGAAGTGTGTAAAGTAGTGCAGCACATTGGCATGGATCAGATCCATCTCAACTAGAAGTGTGTAAAGTAGTGCAGCACATTGGCATGACCAGATCCATCTCAACTAGAAGTGTGTAAAGTAGTGCAGCACATTGGCATGGATCAGATCCATATAATTTAGAAGTGTGTAAAGTAGTGAAGCACATTGGCATGACCAGATCCATCTCAACTAGAAGTGTGTAAAGTAGTGCAGCACATTGGCATGGACTAGATCCATCTCAACTAGAAGTGTGTAAAGTAGTGCAGCACATTTGCATGACCAGATCCATCTCAACTAGAAGTGTGTAAAGTAGTGCAGCACATTGGCATGGACCAGATCCATCTCAACTAGAAGTGTGTAAAGTAGTGCAGCACATTTGCATGGACCAGATCCATCTCAACTAGAAGTGTGTAAAGTAGTGCAGCACATTGGCATGGATCAGATCCATATAATTTAGAAGTGTGTAAAGTAGTGCAGCACATTGGCATGGATCAGATCCATATAATTTAGAAGTGTGTAAAGTAGTGCAGCACATTGGCATGGATCAGATCCATCTCAACTAGAAGTGTGTAAAGTAGTGCAGCACATTGGCATGACCAGATCCATCTCAACTAGAAGTGTGTAAAGTAGTGCAGCACATTGGCATGGATCAGATCCATATAATTTAGAAGTGTGTAAAGTAGTGCAGCACATTGGCATGACCAGATCCATCTCAACTAGAAGTGTGTAAAGTAGTGCAGCACATTGGCATGGACCAGATCCATCTCAACTAGAAGTGTGTAAAGTAGTGCAGCACATTGGCATGACCAGATCCATCTCAACTAGAAGTGTGTAAAGTAGTGCAGCACATTGGCATGACCAGATCCATCTCAACTAGAAGTGTGTAAAGTAGTGCAGCACATTGGCATAACCAGATCCATCTCAACTAGAAGTGTGTAAAGTAGTGCAGCACATTGGCATGGACCAGATCCATCTCAACTAGAAGTGTGTAAAGTAGTGCAGCACATTGGCATGGATCAGATCCATATAATTTAGAAGTGTGTAAAGTAGTGCAGCACATTGGCATGACCAGATCCATCTCAACTAGAAGTGTGTAAAGTAGTGCAGCACATTGGCATGGATCAGATCCATATAATTTAGAAGTGTGTAAAGTAGTGCAGCACATTGGCATGGATCAGATCCACATAATTTAGAAGTGTGTAAACTAGTGCAGCACATTGGCATGACCAGATCCATCTCAACTAGAAGTGTGTAAAGTAGTGCAGCACATTGGCATGGACCAGATCCATCTCAACTAGAAGTGTGTAAAGTAGTGCAGCACATTGGCATGATCAGATCTATCTCAACTAGAAGTGTGTAAAGTAGTGCAGCACATTGGCATGGATCAGATCCATATAATTTAGAAGTGTGTAAAGTAGTGCAGCACATTGGCATGGACCAGATCCATCTCAACTAGAAGTGTGTAAAGTAGTGCAGCACATTGGCATGATCAGATCCATCTCAACTAGAAGTGTCTAAAGTAGTGCAGCACACTGGCATGGATCAGATCCATATAATTTAGAAGTGTGTAAAGTAGTGCAGCACATTGGCATGGATCAGATCCATATAATTTAGAAGTGTGTAAAGTAGTGCAGCACATTGGCATGATCAGATCTATCTCAACTAGAAGTGTGTAAAGTAGTGCAGCACATTGGCATGGATCAGATCCATATAATTTAGAAGTGTGTAAAGTAGTGCAGCACATTGGCATGGACCAGATCCATCTCAACTAGAAGTGTGTAAAGTAGTGCAGCACATTGGCATGATCAGATCCATCTCAACTAGAAGTGTGTAAAGTAGTGCAGCACATTGGCATGGATCAGATCCATTTAATTTAGAAGTGTGTAAAGTAGTGCAGCACTTTGGCATGGACCAGATCCATCTCAACTAGAAGTGTGTAAAGTAGTGCAGCACATTGGCATGGATCAGATCCATATAATTTAGAAGTGTGTAAAGTAGTGCAGCACATTGGCATGGATCAGATTCATATAATTTAGAAGTGTGTAAAGTAGTGCAGCACATTGGCATAACCAGATCCATCTCAACTAGAAGTGTGTAAAGTAGTGCAGCACATTGGCATGGACCAGATCCATCTCAACTAGAAGTGTGTAAAGTAGTGCAGCACATTGTCATGGATCAGATCCATATAATTTAGAAGTGTGTAAAGTAGTGCAGCACATTGGCATGGATCAGATCCATATAATTTAGAAGTGTGTCAAGTAGTGCAGCACATTGGCATGGATCAGATCCATATAATTTAGAAGTGTGTAAAGTAGTGCAGCACATTGGCATGACCAGATCCATCTCAACTAGAAGTGTGTAAAGTAGTGCAGCACATTGGCATGATCAGATCCATCTCAACTAGAAGTGTGTAAAGTAGTGCAGCACATTGGCATGGATCAGATCTATATAATTTAGAAGTGTGTAAAGTAGTGCAGCACATTGGCATGGATCAGATCCATATAATTTAGAAGTGTGTAAAGTAGTGCAGCACATTGGCATGGATCAGATCCATATAATTTAGAAGTGTGTAAAGTAGTGCAGCACATTGGCATGGATCAGATCCATATAATTTAGAAGTTTGTAAAGTAGTGCAGCACATTAGCATGGATCAGATTCATATAATTTAGAAGTGTGTAAAGTAGTGCAGCACATTGGCATGACCAGATTCATCTCAACTGGAATTGTGTAAATTAGTGCAGCACATTGGCATGGACCAGATCCATCTCAACTAGAAGTGTGTAAAGTAGTGCAGCACATTGGCATGGATCAGATCCATATAATTTAGAAGTGTGTAAAGTAGTGCAGCACATTGGGATGGATCAGATCCATATAATTTATAAGTGTGTAAAGTAGTGCAGCACATTGGCATGACCAGATACATCTCAACTAGAAGTGTGTAAAGTAGTGCAGCACATTGGCATGGACAAGATCCATCTCAACTAGAAGTGTGTAAAGTAGTGCAGCACATTGGCATGGATCAGACCCATATAATTTAGAAGTGTGTAAAGTAGTGCAGCACATTGGCATGACCAGATCCATCTCAACTAGAAGTGTGTAAAGTAGTGCAGCACATTGGCATGGATCAGATTCATATAATTTAGAAGTGTGTAAAGTAGTGCAGCACATTGGCATGGACCAGATCCATCTCAACTAGAAGTGTGTAAAGTAGTGCAGCACATTGGTATGGACCAGATCCATCTCAACTAGAATGGTGTAAAGTAGTGCAGCACATTGGCATGGACCAGATCCATCTCAACTAGAAGTGTGTAAAGTAGTGCAGCACATTGGCATGGATCAGATCTATATAATTTAGAAGTGTGTAAAGTAGTGCAGCACATTGGCATGGATCAGATCCATTTAATTTAGACGTGTGTAAAGTAGTGCAGCACTTTGGCATGGACCAGATCCATCTCAACTAGAAGTGTGTAAAGTAGTGCAGCACATTGTCATGGATCAGATCCATATAATTTAGAAGTGTGTAAAGTAGTGCAGCACATTGGCATGGATCAGATTCATATAATTTAGAAGTGTGTAAAGTAGTGCAGCACATTGGCATGACCAGATCCATCTCAACTAGAAGTGTGTAAAGTAGTGCAGCACATTGGCATGGATCAGATCCAGATAATTTAGAAGTGTGTAAAGTAGTGCAGCACATTGACATGACCAGATCCATCTCAACTAGAAGTGTGTAAAGTAGTGCAGCACATTGGCATGGATAAGATCCATATAATTTAGAAGTGTGTAAAGTAGTGCAGCACATTGGCATGGATCAGATCCATATAATTTTGAAGTGTGTAAAGTAGTGCAGCACATTGGCATGGATCAGATCCATATAATTTAGAAGTGTGTAAAGTAGTGCAGCACATTGGCATGACCAGATCCATCTCAACTAGAAGTGTGTAAAGTAGTGCAGCACATTGGCATGGATCAGATCCATATAATTTAGAAGTGTGTAAAGTAGTGCAGCACATTGGCATGATCAGATCCATCTCAACTAGAAGTGTGTAAAGTAGTGCAGCACATTGGCATGGATCAGATCAATATAATTTAGAAGTGTGTAAAGTAGTGCAGCACATTGGCATGGATCAGATCCATATAATTTAGAAGTGTGTAAAGTAGTGCAGCACATTGGCATGGATCAGATCCATATAATTTAGAAGTGTGTAAAGTAGTGCAGCACATTGGCATGGATCAGATCCATATAATTTAGAAGTGTGTAAAGTAGTGCAGCACATTGGCATGGATCAGATCCATATAATTTAGAAGTGTGTAAAGTAGTGCAGCACATTGGCATGACCAGATCCATATCAACTGGAAGTGTGTAAAGTAGTGCAGCACATTGGCATGGATCAGATTCATATAATTTAGAAGTGTGTAAAGTAGTGCAGCACATTGGCATGACCAGATTCATCTCAACTAGAATTGTGTAAATTAGTGCAGCACATTGGCATGGACCAGATCCATCTCAACTAGAAGTGTGTAAAGTAGTTCAGCACATTGGCATGGATCAGATCCATATAATTTAGAAGTGTGTAAAGTAGTGCAGCACATTGGGATGGATCAGATCCATATAATTTATAAGTGTGTAAAGTAGTGCAGCACATTGGCATGACCAGATCCATCTCAACTAGAAGTGTGTAAAGTAGTGCAGCACATTGGCATGGACAAGATCCATCTCAACTAGAAGTGTGTAAAGTAGTGCAGCACATTGGCATGGACAAGATCCATCTCAACTAGAAGTGTGTAAAGTAGTGCAGCACATTGGCATGGATCAGATCCATATAATTTAGAAGTGTGTAAAGTAGTGCAGCACATTGGCATGGACCAGATCCATCTCAACTAGAAGTGTGTAAAGTAGTGCAGCACATTGGTATGGACCAGATCCATCTCAACTAGAATGGTGTAAAGTAGTGCAGCACATTGGCATGGACCAGATCCATCTCAACTAGAAGTGTGTAAAGTAGTGCAGCACATTGGCATGGATCAGATCCATATAATTTAGAAGTGTGTAAAGTAGTGCAGCACATTGGCATGGATCAGATCCATTTAATTTAGAAGTGTGTAAAGTAGTGCAGCACTTTGGCATGGACCAGATCCATCTCAACTAGAAGTGTGTAAAGTAGTGCAGCACATTGTCATGGATCAGATCCATATAATTTAGAAGTGTGTAAAGTAGTGCAGCACATTGGCATGGATCAGATTCATATAATTTAGAAGTGTGTAAAGTAGTGCAGCACATTGGCATGACCAGATCCATCTCAACTAGAAGTGTGTAAAGTAGTGCAGCACATTGGCATGGATAAGATCCATATAATATAGAAGTGTGTAAAGTAGTGCAGCACATTGGCATGGATCAGATCCATATAATTTTGAAGTGTGTAAAGTAGTGCAGCACATTGGCATGGATCAGATCCATATAATTTAGAAGTGTGTAAAGTAGTGCAGCACATTGGCATGACCAGATCCATCTCAACTAGAAGTGTGTAAAGTAGTACAGCACATTGGCATGGATCAGATCCATATAATTTAGAAGTGTGTAAAGTAGTGCAGCACATTGGCATGATCAGATCCATCTCAACTAGAAGTGTGTAAAGTAGTGCAGCACATTGGCATGGATCAGATCCATATAATTTAGAAGTGTGTAAAGTAGTGCAGCACATTGGCATGATCAGATCCATCTCAACTAGAAGTGTGTAAAGTAGTGCAGCACATTGTCATGGATCAGATCCATATAATTTAGAAGTGTGTAAAGTAGTGCAGCACATTGGCATGGATCAGATCCATATAATTTAGAAGTGTGTAAAGTAGTGCAGCACATTGGCATGGATCAGATCCATATAATTTAGAAGTGTGTAAAGTAGTGCAGCACATTTGCATGGATCAGATCCATATAATTTAGAAGTGTGTAAAGTAGTGCAGCATCTTGTCATGGATCAGATCCATATAATTTAGAAGTGTGTAAAGTTGTGCAGCACATTGGCATGACCAGATCCATATCAACTGGAAGTGTGTAAAGTAGTGCAGCACATTGGCATGGATCAGATCCATATAATTTAGAAGTGTGTAAAGTAGTGCAGCACATTTGCATGACCAGATTCATCTCAACTAGAATTGTGTAAAGTAGTGCAGCACATTGGCATGGACCAGATCCATCTCAACTAAAAGTGTGTAAAGTAGTGCAGCACATTGGCATGGATCAGATCCATATAATTTAGAAGTGTGTAAAGCAGTGCAGCACATTGGCATGACCAGATTCATCTCAACTAGAATTGTGTAAATTAGTGCAGCACATTGGCATGGACAAGATCCATCTCAACTAGAAGTGTGTAAAGTAGTGCAGCACATTGGCATGACCAGATCCATCTCAACTAGAAGTGTGTAAAGTAGTGCAGCACATTTGTATGGACCAGATCCATCTCAACTAGAAGTGTGTAAAGTAGTGCAGCACATTGGCATGACCAGATCCATCTCAACTAGAAGTGTGTAAAGTAGTGCAGCACATTGGCATGGATCAGATTCATATAATTTAGAAGTGTGTAAAGTAGTGCAGCACATTGGCATGACCAGATTCATCTCAACTAGAATTATGTAAATTAGTGCAGCACATTGGCATGGACAAGATCCATCTCAACTAGAAGTGTGTAAAGTAGTGCAGCACATTGGCATGGATCAGATCCATATAATTTAGAAGTGTGTAAAGTAGTGCAGCACATTGGCATGGACCAGATCCATTTCAACTAGAAGTGTGTAAAGTAGTGCAGCACATTGGTATGGACCAGATCCATCTCAACTAGAATGGTGTAAAGTAGTGCAGCACATTGGCATGGACCAGATCCATCTCAACTAGAAGTGTGTAAAGTAGTGCAGCACATTGGCATGGATCAGATCCATATAATTTAGAAGTGTGTAAAGTAAAGCAGCACATTGGCATGGATCAGATACATTTAATTTAGAAGTGTGTAAAGTAGTGCAGCACTTTGGCATGGACCAGATCCATCTCAACTAGAAGTGTGTAAAGTAGGGCAGCACATTGTCATGGATCAGATCCATATAATTTAGAAGTGTGTAAAGTAGTGCAGCACATTGGCATGGATCAGATTCATATAATTTAGAAGTGTGTAAAGTAGTGCAGCACATTGGCATGACCAGATCCATCTCAACTAGAAGTGTGTAAAGTAGTGCAGCACATTGGCATGGATCAGATCCATATAATTTAGAAGTGTGTAAAGTAGTGCAGCACATTGACATCACCAGATCCATCTCAACTAGAAGTGTGTAAAGTAGTGCAGCACATTGGCATGGATAAGATCCATATAATTTAGAAGTGTGTAAAGTAGTGCAGCACATTGGCATGGATCAGATCCATATAATTTTGAAGTGTGTAAAGTAGTGCAGCACATTGGCATGGATCAGATCCATATAATTTAGAAGTGTGTAAAGTAGTGCAGCACATTGGCATGACCAGATCCATCTCAACTAGAAGTGTGTAAAGTAGTGCAGCACATTGGCATGGATCAGATCCATATAATTTAGAAGTGTGTAAAGTAGTGCAGCACATTGGCATGATCAGATCCATCTCAACTAGAAGTGTGTAAAGTAGTGCAGCACATTGGCATGGATCAGATCCATATAATTTAGAAGTGTGTAAAGTAGTGCAGCACATTGGCATGATCAGATCCATCTCAACTAGAAGTGTGTAAAGTAGTGCAGCACATTGTCATGGATCAGATCCATATAATTTAGAAGTGTGTAAAGTAGTGCAGCACATTGGCATGGATCAGATCCATATAATTTAGAAGTGTGTAAAGTAGTGCAGCACATTGGCATGGATCAGATCCATATAATTTAGAAGTGTGTAAAGTAGTGCAGCACATTGGCAAGGATCAGATCCATATAATTTAGAAGTGTGTAAAGTAGTGCAGCACATTGGCATGGATCAGATCCATATAATTTAGAAGTGTGTAAAGTAGTGCAGCACATTGGCATGACCAGATCCATATCAACTGGAAGTGTGTAAAGTAGTGCAGCACATTGGCATGACCAGATCCATCTCAACTAGAAGTGTGTAAAGTAGTGCAGCACATTGGTATGGACCAGATCCATCTCAACTAGAAGTGTGTAAAGTAGTGCAGCACATTGGCATGGACCAGATCCATCTCAACTAGAAGTGTGTAAAGTAGTGCAGCACATTGGCATGGACCAGATCCATCTCAACTAGAAGTGTGTAAAGTAGTGCAGCACATTGGCATGGACCAGATCCATCTCAACTAGAAGTGTGTAAAGTAGTGCAGCACATTGGCATGGATCAGATCCATATAATTTAGAAGTGTGTAAAGTAGTGCAGCACATTGGCATGGACCAGATCCATCTCAACTAGAAGTGTGTAAAGTAGTGCAGCACATTGGCATGATCAGATCCATCTCAACTAGAAGTGTGTAAAGTAGTGCAGCACATTGGCATGGATCAGATCTATATAATTTAGAAGTGTGTAAAGTAGTGCAGCACATTGGCATGGATCAGATCCATATAATTTAGAAGTGTGTAAAGTAGTGCAGCACATTGGCATGGATCAGATCCATATAATTTAGAAGTGTGTAAAGTAGTGCAGCACATTGGCATGGATCAGATCCATATAATTTAGAAGTGTGTAAAGTAGTGCAGCACATTGGCATGGATCAGATTCATATAATTTAGAAGTGTGTAAAGTAGTGCAGCACATTGGCATGACCAGATTCATCTCAACTAGAATTGTGTAAATTAGTGCAGCACATTGGCATGGACCAGATCCATCTCAACTAGAAGTGTGTAAAGTAGTGCAGCACATTGGCATGGATCAGATCCATATAATTTAGAAGTGTGTAAAGTAGTGCAGCACATTGGGATGGATCAGATCCATATAATTTATAAGTGTGTAAAGTAGTGCAGCACATTGGCATGACCAGATCCATCTCAACTAGAAGTGTGTAAAGTAGTGCAGCACATTGGCATGGACAAGATCCATCTCAACTAGAAGTGTGTAAAGTAGTGCAGCACATTGGCATGGATCAGATCCATATAATTTAGAAGTGTGTAAAGTAGTGCAGCACATTGGCATGGACCAGAACAATATCAACTAGAAGTGTGTAAAGTAGTGCAGCACATTGGTATGGACCAGATCCATCTCAACTAGAATGGTGTAAAGTAGTGCAGCACATTGGCATGGACCAGATCCATCTCAACTAGAAGTGTGTAAAGTAGTGCAGCACATTGGCATGGATCAGATCCATATAATTTACAAGTGTGTAAAGTAGTGCAGCACATTGGCATGGATCAGATCCATTTAATTTAGAAGTGTGTAAAGTAGTGCAGCACTTTGGCATGGACCAGATCCATCTCAACTAGAAGTGTGTAAAGTAGTGCAGCACATTGTCATGGATCAGATCCATATAATTTAGAAGTGTGTAAAGTAGTGCAGCACATTGGCATGGATCAGATTCATATAATTTAGAAGTGTGTAAAGTAGTGCAGCACATTGGCATGACCAGATCCATCTCAACTAGAAGTGTGTAAAGTAGTGCAGCACATTGGCATGGATCAGATCCATATAATTTAGAAGTGTGTAAAGTAGTGCAGCACATTGACATCACCAGATCCATCTCAACTAGAAGTGTGTAAAGTAGTGCAGCACATTGGCATGGATAAGATCCATATAATTTAGAAGTGTGTAAAGTAGTGCAGCACATTGGCATGGATCAGATCCATATAATTTTGAAGTGTGTAAAGTAGTGCAGCACATTGGCATGGATCAGATCCATATAATTTAGAAGTGTGTAAAGTAGTGCAGCACATTGGCATGACCAGATCCATCTCAACTAGAAGTGTGTAAAGTAGTGCAGCACATTGGCATGGATCAGATCCATATAATTTAGAAGTGTGTAAAGTAGTGCAGCACATTGGCATGATCAGATCCATCTCAACTAGAAGTGTGTAAAGTAGTGCAGCACATTGGCATGGATCAGATCCATATAATTTAGAAGTGTGTAAAGTAGTGCAGCACATTGGCATGATCAGATCCATCTCAACTAGAAGTGTGTAAAGTAGTGCAGCACATTGTCATGGATCAGATCCATATAATTTAGAAGTGTGTAAAGTAGTGCAGCACATTGGCATGGATCAGATCCATATAATTTAGAAGTGTGTAAAGTAGTGCAGCACATTGGCATGGATCAGATCCATATAATTTAGAAGTGTGTAAAGTAGTGCAGCACATTGGCATGGATCAGATCCATATAATTTAGAAGTGTGTAAAGTAGTGCAGCACATTGGCATGGATCAGATCCATATAATTTAGAAGTGTGTAAAGTAGTGCAGCACATTGGCATGACCAGATCCATATCAACTGGAAGTGTGTAAAGTAGTGCAGCACATTGGCATGGATCAGATCCATATAATTTAGAAGTGTGTAAAGTAGTGCAGCACATTGGCATGACCAGATTCATCTCAACTAGAATTGTGTAAAGTAGTGCAGCACATTGGCATGGATCAGATCCATATAATTTAGAAGTGTGTAAAGTAGTGCAGCACATTGGCATGGATCAGATCCATATAATTTAGAAGTGTGTAAAGTAGTGCAGCACATTGGCATGGATCAGATCCATATAATTTAGAAGTGTGTAAAGTAGTGCAGCACATTGCATGGATCAGATCCATATAATTTAGAAGTGTGTAAAGTAGTGCAGCACATTGGCATGACCAGATCCATATCAACTGGAAGTGTGTAAAGTAGTGCAGCACATTGGCATGGATCAGATCCATATAATTTAGAAGTGTGTAAAGTAGTGCAGCACATTGGCATGACCAGATTCATCTCAACTAGAATTGTGTAAAGTAGTGCAGCACATTGGCATGGACCAGATCCATCTCAACTAGAAGTGTGTAAAGTAGTGCAGCACATTGGCATGGATCAGATCCATATAATTTAGAAGTGTGTAAAGTAGTGCAGCACATTGGCATGGATCAGATCCATATAATTTAGAAGTGTGTAAAGTAGTGCAGCACATTGGCATGGATCAGATCCATCTCAACTAGAAGTGTGTAAAGTAGTGCAGCACATTGGCATGAACAGATCCATCTCAACTAGAAGTGTGTAAAGTAGTGCAGCACATTGGTATGGACCAGATCCATCTCAACTAGAAGTGTGTAAAGTAGTGCAGCACATTGGCATGGACCAGATCCATCTCAACTAGAAGTGTGTTAAGTAGTGCAGCACATTGGCATGGACCAGATCCATCTCAACTAGAAGTGTGTAAAGTAGTGCAGCACATTGGCATGGATCAGATCCATCTCAACTAGAAGTGTGTAAAGTAGTGCAGCACATTGGCATGGATCAGATCCATATAATTTAGAAGTGTGTAAAGTAGTGCAGCACATTGGCATGGACCAGATCCATCTCAACTAGAAGTGTGTAAAGTGGTGCAGCACATTGGCATGGACAAGATCCATCTCAACTAGAAGTGTGTAAAGTAGTGCAGCACATTGTCATGGATCAGATCCATATAATTTAGAAGTGTGTAAAGTAGTGCAGCACATTGGCATGGATCAGATCCATATAATTTAGAAGTGTGTAAAGTAGTGCAGCACATTGGCATGACCAGATCCATCTCAACTAGAAGTGTGTAAAGTAGTGCAGCACATTGGCATGGATCAGATCCATATAATTTAGAAGTGTGTAAAGTAGTGCAGCACATTGGCATGGATCAGATCCATTTAATTTACAAGTGTGTAAAGTAGTGCAGCACTTTGGCATGGACCAGATCCATCTCAACTAGAAGTGTGTAAAGTAGTGCAGCACATTGTCATGGATCAGATCCATATAATTTAGAAGTGTGTAAAGTAGTGCAGCACATTGGCATGGATCAGATTCATATAATTTAGAAGTGTGTAAGTAGTGCAGCACATTGGCATGACCAGATCCATGTCAACTAGAAGTGTGTAAAGTAGTGCAGCACATTGGCATGGATCAGATCCATATAATTTAGAAGTGTGTAAAGTAGTGCAGCACATTGACATGACCAGATCCATCTCAACTAGAAGTGTGTAAAGTAGTGCAGCACATTGGCATGGATAAGATCCATATAATTTAGAAGTGTGTAAAGTAGTGCAGCACATTGGCATGGATCAGATCCATATAATTTTGAAGTGTGTAAAGTAGTGCAGCACATTGGCATGGATTAGATCCATATAATTTTGAAGTGTGTAAAGTAGTGCAGCACATTGGCATGGATCAGATCCATATAATTTAGAAGTGTGTAAAGTAGTGCAGCACATTGGCATGATCAGATCCATCTCAACTAGAAGTGTGTAAAGTAGTGCAGCACATTGGCATGGATCAGATCCATATAATTTAGAAGTGTGTAAAGTAGTGCAGCACATTGGCATGATCAGATCCATCTCAACTAGAAGTGTGTAAAGTAGTGCAGCACATTGTCATGGATCAGATCCATATAATTTAGAAGTGTGTAAAGTAGTGCAGCACATTGTCATGGATCAGATCCATATAATTTAGAAGTGTGTAAAGTAGTGCAGCACATTGGCATGGATCAGATCCATCTCAACTAGAAGTGTGTAAAGTAGTGCAGCACATTGGCATGGATCAGATCCATATAATTTAGAAGTGTGTAAAGTAGTGCAGCACATTGGCATGGATCAGATCCATATAATTTAGAAGTGTGTAAAGTAGTGCAGCACATTGGCATGGATCAGATCCATCTCAACTAGAAGTGTGTAAAGTAGTGCAGCACATTGGCATGACCAGATCCATCTCAACTAGAAGTGTGTAAAGTAGTGCAGCACATTGGTATGGACCAGATCCATCTCAACTAGAAGTGTGTAAAGTAGTGCAGCACATTGGCATGGACCAGATCCATCTCAACTAGAAGTGTGTAAAGTAGTGCAGCACATTGGCATGCACCAGATCCATCTCAACTAGAAGTGTGTAAAGTAGTGCAGCACATTGGCATGGACCAGATCCATCTCAACTAGAAGTGTGTAAAGTAGTGCAGCACATTGGCATGGACCAGATCCATCTCAACTAGAAGTGTGTAAAGTAGTGCAGCACATTGGCATGGACCAGATCCATCTCAACTAGAAGTGTGTAAAGTAGTGCAGCACATTGGCATGGACCAGATCCATCTAAACTAGAAGTGTGTAAAGTAGTGCAGCACATTGTCATGGATCAGATCCATATAATTTAGAAGTGTGTAAAGTAGTGCAGCACATTGGCATGGATCAGATCCATCTCAACTAGAAGTGTGTAAAGTAGTGCAGCACATTGGCATGGACAAGATCCATCTCAACTAGAAGTGTGTAAAGTAGTGCAGCACATTGTCATGGATCAGATCCATATAATTTAGAAGTGTGTAAAGTAGTGCAGCACATTGGCATGGATCAGATCCATATAATTTAGAAGTGTGTAAAGTAGTGCAGCACATTGGCATGACCAGATCCATCTCAACTAGAAGTGTGTAAAGTAGTGCAGCACATTGTCATGGATCAGATCCATATAATTTAGAAGTGTGTAAAGTAGTGCAGCACATTGGCATGGATCAGATTCATATAATTTAGAAGTGTGTAAAGTAGTGCAGCACATTGGCATGACCAGATCCATCTCAACTAGAAGTGTGTAAAGTAGTGCAGCACATTGGCATGGATCAGATCCATATAATTTAGAAGTGTGTAAAGTAGTGCAGCACATTGACATGACCAGATCCATCTCAACTAGAAGTGTGTAAAGTAGTGCAGCACATTGGCATGGATAAGATCCATATAATTTAGAAGTGTGTAAAGTAGTACAGCACATTGGCATGGATCAGATCCATATAATTTTGAAGTGTGTAAAGTAGTGCAGCACATTGGCATGGATCAGATCCATATAATTTAGAAGTGTGTAAAGTAGTGCAGCACATTGGCATGACCAGATCCATCTCAACTAGAAGTGTGTAAAGTAGTGCAGCACATTGGCATGGATCAGATCCATATAATTTAGAAGTGTGTAAAGTAGTGCAGCACATTGGCATGATCAGATCCATCTCAACTAGAAGTGTGTAAAGTAGTGCAGCACATTGGCATGGATCAGATCCATATAATTTAGAAGTGTGTAAAGTAGTGCAGCACATTGGCATGATCAAATCCATCTCAACTAGAAGTGTGTAAAGTAGTGCAGCACATTGTCATGGATCAGATCCATATAATTTAGAAGTGTGTAAAGTAGTGCAGCACATTGGCATGGATCAGATCCATATAATTTAGAAGTGTGTAAAGTAGTGCAGCACATTGGCATGGATCAGATCCATATAATTTACAAGTGTGTAAAGTAGTGCAGCACATTGGCATGGATCAGATCCATATAATTTAGAAGTGTGTAAAGTAGTGCAGCACATTGGCATGGATCAGATCCATATAATTTAGAAGTGTGTAAAGTAGTGCAGCACATTGGCATTACCAGATCTATATCAACTGGAAGTGTGTAAAGTAGTGCAGCACATTGGCATGGATCAGATCCATATAATTTAGAAGTGTGTAAAGTAGAGCAGCACATTGGCATGACCAGATTCATCTCAACTAGAATTGTGTAAAGTAGTGCAGCACATTGGCATGGACCAGATCCATCTCAACTAGAAGTGTGTAAAGTAGTGCAGCACATTGGCATGGATCAGATCCATATAATTTAGAAGTGTGTAAAGTAGTGCAGCACATTGGCATGGATCAGATCCATATAATTTAGAAGTGTGTAAAGTAGTGCAGCACATTGGCATGGATCAGATCCATCTCAACTAGAAGTGTGTAAAGTAGTGCAGCACATTGGCAGGACCAGATCCATCTCAACTAGAAGTGTGTAAAGTAGTGCAGCACATTGGCATGGACCAGATCCATCTCAACTAGAAGTGTGTAAAGTAGTGCAGCACATTGGCATGGACCAGATCCATCTCAACTAGAAGTGTGTAAAGTAGTGCAGCACATTGGCATGGACCAGATCCATCTCAACTAGAAGTGTGTAAAGTAGTGCAGCACATTGGCATGGACCAGATCCATCTCAACTAGAAGTGTGTAAAGTAGTGCAGCACATTGGCATGGATCAGATCCATATAATTTAGAAGTGTGTAAAGTAGTGCAGCACATTGGCATGGACCAGATCCATCTCAACTAGAAGTGTGTAAAGTAGTGCAGCACATTGGCATGGACAAGATCCATCTCAACTAGAAGTGTGTAAAGTAGTGCAGCACATTGTCATGGATCAGATCCATATAATTTAGAAGTGTGTAAAGTAGTGCAGCACATTGGCATGGATCAGATCCATATAATTTAGAAGTGTGTAAAGTAGTGCAGCACATTGGCATGACCAGATCCATCTCAACTAGAAGTGTGTAAAGTAGTGCAGCACATTGGCATGGATCAGATCCATATAATTTAGAAGTGTGTAAAGTAGTGCAGCACATTGGCATGGATCAGATCCATTTAATTTAGAAGTGTGTAAAGTAGTGCAGCACTTTGGCATGGACCAGATCCATCTCAACTAGAAGTGTGTAAAGTAGTGCAGCACATTGTCATTGATCAGATCCATATAATTTAGAAGTGTGTAAAGTAGTGCAGCACATTGGCATGGATCAGATTCATATAATTTAGAAGTGTGTAAAGTAGTGCAGCACATTGGCATGACCAGATCCATCTCAACTAGAAGTGTGTAAAGTAGTGCAGCACATTGGCATGGATCAGATCCATATAATTTAGAAGTGTGTAAAGTAGTGCAGCACATTGGCATGGATCAGATCAATTTAATTTAGAAGTGTGTAAAGCAGTGCAGCACTTTGGCATGGACCAGATCCATCTCAACTAGAAGTGTGTAAAGTAGTGCAGCACATTGTCATGGATCAGATCCATATAATTTAGAAGTGTGTAAAGTAGTGCAGCACATTGGCATGGATCAGATTCATATAATTTAGAAGTGTGTACAGTAGTGCAGCACATTGGCATGACCAGATCCATCTCAACTAGAAGTGTGTAAAGTAGTGCAGCACATTGGCATGGATCAGATCCATATAATTTAGAAGTGTGTAAAGTAGTGCAGCACATTGACATGACCAGATCCATCTCAACGAGAAGTGTGTAAAGTAGTGCAGCACATTGGCATGGATAAGATCCATATAACTTAGAAGTGTGTAAAGTAGTGCAGCACATTGGCATGGACCAGATCCATCTCAACTAGACGTGTGTAAAGTAGTGCAGCACATTGGCATGGATCAGATTCATATAATTTAGAAGTGTGTAAAGTAGTGCAGCACATTGGCATGACCAGATCCATCTCAACTAGAAGTGTGTAAAGTAGTGCAGCACATTGGCATGGATCAGATCCATATAATTTAGAAGTGTGTAAAGTAGTGCAGCACATTGACATGACCAGATCCATCTCAACTAGAAGTGTGTAAAGTAGTGCAGCACATTGGCATGGATAAGATCCATATAATTTAGAAGTGTGTAAAGTAGTGCAGCACATTGGCATGGATCAGATCCATATAATTTTGAAGTGTGTAAAGTAGTGCAGCACATTGGCATGGATCAGATCCATATATATTAGAAGTGTGTAAAGTAGTGCAGCACATTGGCATGACCAGATCCATCTCAACTAGAAGTGTGTAAAGTAGTGCAGCACATTGGCATGGATCAGATCCATATAATTTAGAAGTGTGTAAAGTAGTGCAGCACATTGGCATGATCAGATCCATCTCAACTAGAAGTGTGTAAAGTAGTGCAGCACATTGGCATGGATCAGATCCATATAATTTAGAAGTGTGTAAAGTAGTGCAGCACATTGGCATGATCAGATCCATCTCAACTAGAAGTGTGTAAAGTAGTGCAGCACATTGTCATGGATTAGATCCATATAATTTAGAAGTGTGTAAAGTAGTGCAGCACATTGGCATGGATCAGATCCATATAATTTAGAAGTGTGTAAAGTAGTGCAGCACATTGGCATGGATCAGATCCATATAATTTAGAAGTGTGTAAAGTAGTGCAGCACATTGGCATGGATCAGATCCATATCAACTGGAAGTGTGTAAAGTAGTGCAGCACATTGGCATGGATCAGATCCATATAATTTAGAAGTGTGTAAAGTAGTGCAGCACATTGGCATGACCAGATTCATCTCAACTAGAATTGTGTAAAGTAGTGCAGCACATTGGCATGGACCAGATCCATCTCAACTAGAAGTGTGTAAAGTAGTGCAGCACATTGGCATGGATCAGATCCATATAATTTAGAAGTGTGTAAAGTAGTGCAGCACATTGGCATGGATCAGATCCATATAATTTAGAAGTGTGTAATGTAGTGCAGCACATTGGCATGGATCAGATCCATCTCAACTAGAAGTGTGTAAAGTAGTGCAGCACATTGGCATGACCAGATCCATCTCAACTAGAAGTGTGTAAAGTAGTGCAGCACATTTGTATGGACCAGATCCATCTCAACTAGAAGTGTGTAAAGTAGTGCAGCACATTGGCATGGACCAGATCCATCTCAACTAGAAGTGTGTAAAGTAGTGCAGCACATTGGCATGGACCAGATCCATCTCAACTAGAAGTGTGTAAAGTAGTGCAGCACATTGGCATGGACCAGATCCATCTCAACTAGAAGTGTGTAAAGTAGTGCAGCACATTGGCATGGATCAGATCCATATAATTTAGAAGTGTGTAAAGTAGTGCAGCACATTGGCATGGACCAGATCCATCTCAACTAGAAGTGTGTAAAGTAGTGCAGCACATTGGCATGGACAAGATCCATCTCAACTAGAAGTGTGTAAAGTAGTGCAGCACATTGTCATGGATCAGATCCATATAATTTAGAAGTGTGTAAAGTAGTGCAGCACATTGGCATGGATCAGATCCATATAATTTAGAAGTGTGTAAAGTAGTGCAGCACATTGGCATGACCAGATCCATCTCAACTAGAAGTGTGTAAAGTAGTGCAGCACATTGGCATGGATCAGATCCATATAATTTAGAAGTGTGTAAAGTAGTGCAGCACATTGGCATGGAATAGATCCATTTAATTTAGAAGTGTGTAAAGTAGTGCAGCACTTTGGCATGGACCAGATCCATCTCAACTAGAAGTGTGTAAAGTAGTGCAGCACATTGTCATGGATCAGATCCATATAATTTAGAAGTGTGTAAAGTAGTGCAGCACATTGGCATGGATCAGATTCATATAATTTAGAAGTGTGTAAAGTAGTGCAGCACATTGGCATGACCAGATCCATCTCAACTAGAAGTGTGTAAAGTAGTGCAGCACATTGGCATGGATCAGATCCATATAATTTAGAAGTGTGTAAAGTAGTGCAGCACATTGACATGACCAGATCCCTCTCAACTAGAAGTGTGTAAAGTAGTGCAGCACATTGGCATGGATCAGATCCATATAATTTAGAAGTGTGTAAAGTAGTGCAGCACATTGGCATGGATCAGATCAATTTAATTTAGAAGTGTGTAAAGTAGTGCAGCACTTTGGCATGGACCAGATCCATCTCAACTAGAAGTGTGTAAAGTAGTGCAGCACATTGTCATGGATCAGATCCATATAATTTAGAAGTGTGTAAAGTAGTGCAGCACATTGGCATGGATCAGATTCATATAATTTAGAAGTGTGTACAGTAGTGCAGCACATTGGCATGACCAGATCCATCTCAACTAGAAGTGTGTAAAGTAGTGCAGCACATTGGCATGGATCAGATCCATATAATTTAGAAGTGTGTAAAGTAGTGCAGCACATTGACATGACCAGATCCATCTCAACGAGAAGTGTGTAAAGTAGTGCAGCACATTGGCATGGATAAGATCCATATAACTTAGAAGTGGGTAAAGTAGTGCAGCACATTGGCATGGACCAGATCCATCTCAACTAGAAGTGTGTAAAGTTGTGCAGCACATTGGCATGGACCAGATCCATCTCAACTAGAAGTGTGTAAAGTAGTGCAGCACATTGGCATGGATCAGATCCATATAATTTAGAAGTGTGTAAAGTAGTGCAGCACATTGGCATGACCAGATCCATATCAACTGGAAGTGTGTAAAGTAGTGCAGCACATTGGCATGGATCAGATCCATATAATTTAGAAGTGTGTAAAGTAGTGCAGCACATTGGCATGACCAGATTCATCTCAACTAGAATTGTGTAAAGTAGTGCAGCACATTGGCATGGACCAGATCCATCTCAACTAGAAGTGTGTAAAGTAGTGCAGCACATTGGCATGGATCAGATCCATATAATTTAGAAGTGTGTAAAGTAGTGCAGCACATTGGCATGGATCAGATCCATATAATTTAGAAGTGTGTAAAGTAGTGCAGCACATTGGCATGGATCAGATCCATCTCAACTAGAAGTGTGTAAAGTAGTGCAGCACATTGGCATGACCAGATCCATCTCAACTAGAAGTGTGTAAAGTAGTGCAGCACATTGGCATGGATCAGATCCATATAATTTTGAAGTGTGTAAAGTAGTGCAGCACATTGGCATGGATCAGATCCATATAATTTAGAAGTGTGTAAAGTAGTGCAGCACATTGGCATGACCAGATCCATCTCAACTAGAAGTGTGTAAAGTAGTGCAGCACATTGGCATGGATCAGATCCATATAATTTAGAAGTGTGTAAAGTAGTGCAGCACATTGGCATGATCAGATCCATCTCAACTAGAAGTGTGTAAAGCAGTGCAGCACATTGGCATGGATCAGATCCATATAATTTAGAAGTGTGTAAAGTAGTGCAGCACATTGGCATGATCAAATCCATCTCAACTAGAAGTGTGTAAAGTAGTGCAGCACATTGTCATGGATCAGATCCATATAATTTAGAAGTGTGTAAAGTAGTGCAGCACATTGGCATGGATCAGATCCATATAATTTAGAAGTGTGTAAAGTAGTGCAGCACATTGGCATGGATCAGATCCATATAATTTAGAAGTGTGTAAAGTAGTGCAGCACATTGGCATGGATCAGATCCATATAATTTAGAAGTGTGTAAAGTAGTGCAGCACATTGGCATGGATCAGATCCATATAATTTAGAAGTGTGTAAAGTAGTGCAGCACATTGGCATGACCAGATCCATATCAACTGGAAGTGTGTAAAGTAGTGCAGCACATTGGCATGGATCAGATCCATATAATTTAGAAGTGTGTAAAGTAGAGCAGCACATTGGCATGACCAGATTCATCTCAACTAGAATTGTGTAAAGTAGTGCAGCACATTGGCATGGACCAGATCCATCTCAACTAGAAGTGTGTAAAGTAGTGCAGCACATTGGCATGGATCAGATCCATATAATTTAGAAGTGTGTAAAGTAGTGCAGCACATTGGCATGGATCAGATCCAAATAATTTAGAAGTGTGTAAAGTAGTGCAGCACATTGGCATGGATCAGATCCATCTCAACTAGAAGTGTGTAAAGTAGTGCAGCACATTGGCAGGACCAGATCCATCTCAACTAGAAGTGTGTAAAGTAGTGCAGCACATTGGCATGGACCAGATCCATCTCAACTAGAAGTGTGTAAAGTAGTGCAGCACATTGGCATGGACCAGATCCATCTCAACTAGAAGTGTGTAAAGTAGTGCAGCACATTGGCATGGACCAGATCCATCTCAACTAGAAGTGTGTAAAGTAGTGCAGCACATTGGCATGGACCAGATCCATCTCAACTAGAAGTGTGTAAAGTAGTGCAGCACATTGGCATGGATCAGATCCATATAATTTAGAAGTGTGTAAAGTAGTGCAGCACATTGGCATGGACCAGATCCATCTCAACTAGAAGTGTGTAAAGTAGTGCAGCACATTGGCATGGACAAGAACCATCTCAACTAGAAGTGTGTAAAGTAGTGCAGCACATTGTCATGGATCAGATCCATATAATTTAGAAGTGTGTAAAGTAGTGCAGCACATTGGCATGGATCAGATCCATATAATTTAGAAGTGTGTAAAGTAGTGCAGCACATTGGCATGACCAGATCCATCTCAACTAGAAGTGTGTAAAGTAGTGCAGCACATTGGCATGGATCAGATCCATATAATTTAGAAGTGTGTAAAGTAGTGCAGCACATTGGCATGGATCAGATCCATTTAATTTAGAAGTGTGTAAAGTAGTGCAGCACTTTGGCATGGACCAGATCCATCTCAACTAGAAGTGTGTAAAGTAGTGCAGCACATTGTCATGGATCAGATCCATATAATTTAGAAGTGTGTAAAGTAGTGCAGCACATTGGCATGGATCAGATTCATATAATTTAGAAGTGTGTAAAGTAGTGCAGCACATTGGCATGACCAGATCCATCTCAACTAGAAGTGTGTAAAGTAGTGCAGCACATTGGCATGGATCAGATCCATATAATTTAGAAGTGTGTAAAGTAGTGCAGCACATTGACATGACCAGATCCATCTCAACTAGAAGTGTGTAAAGTAGTGCAGCACATTGGCATGGATCAGATCCATATAATTTAGAAGTGTGTAAAGTAGTGCAGCACATTGGCATGGATCAGATCAATTTAATTTAGAAGTGTGTAAAGTAGTGCAGCACTTTGGCATGGACCAGATCCATCTCAACTAGAAGTGTGTAAAGTAGTGCAGCACATTGTCATGGATCAGATCCATATAATTTAGAAGTGTGTAAAGTAGTGCAGCACATTGGCATGGATCAGATTCATATAATTTAGAAGTGTGTACAGTAGTGCAGCACATTGGCATGACCAGATCTATCTCAACTAGAAGTGTGTAAAGTAGTGCAGCACATTGGCATGGATCAGATCCATATAATTTAGAAGTGTGTAAAGTAGTGCAGCACATTGACATTACCAGATCCATCTCAACGAGAAGTGTGTAAAGTAGTGCAGCACATTGGCATGGATAAGATCCATATAACTTAGAAGTGTGTAAAGTAGTGCAGCACATTGGCATGGATCAGATTCATATAATTTAGAAGTGTGTAAAGTAGTGCAGCACATTGGCATGACCAGATCCATCTCAACTAGAAGTGTGTAAAGTAGTGCAGCACATTGGCATGGATCAGATCCATATAATTTAGAAGTGTGTAAAGTAGTGCAGCACATTGACATGACCAGATGCATCTCAACTAGAAGTGTGTAAAGTAGTGCAGCACATTGGCATGGATAAGATCCATATAATTTAGAAGTGTGTAAAGTAGTGCAGCACATTGGCATGGATCAGATCCATATAATTTTGAAGTGTGTAAAGTAGTGCAGCACATTGGCATGGATCAGATCCATATAATTTAGAAGTGTGTAAAGTAGTGCAGCACATTGGCATGACCAGATCCATCTCAACTAGAAGTGTGTAAAGTAGTGCAGCACATTGGCATGGATCAGATCCATATAATTTAGAAGTGTGTAAAGTAGTGCAGCACATTGGCATGATCAGATCCATCTCAACTAGAAGTGTGTAAAGTAGTGCAGCACATTGGCATGGATCAGATCCATATAATTTAGAAGTGTGTAAAGTAGTGCAGCACATTGGCATGATCAGATCCATCTCAACTAGAAGTGTGTAAAGTAGTGCAGCACATTGTCATGGATCAGATCTATATAATTTAGAAGTGTGTAAAGTAGTGCAGCACATTGGCATGGATCAGATCCATATAATTTAGAAGTGTGTAAAGTAGTGCAGCACATTGGCATGGATCAGATCCATATAATTTAGAAGTGTGTAGAGTAGTGCAGCACATTGGCATGGATCAGATCCATATAATTTTGAAGTGTGTAAAGTAGTGCAGCACATTGGCATGGATCAAATCCATATAATTTAGAAGTGTGTAAAGTAGTGCAGCACATTGGCATGACCAGATCCATATCAACTGGAAGTGTGTAAAGTAGTGCAGCACATTGGCATGGATCAGATCCATATAATTTAGAAGTGTGTAAAGTAGTGCAGCACATTGGCATGACCAGATTCATCTCAACTAGAATTGTGTAAAGTAGTGCAGCACATTGGCATGGACCAGATCCATCTCAACTAGAAGTGTGTAAAGTAGTGCAGCACATTGGCATGGATCAGATCCATATAATTTAGAAGTGTGTAAAGTAGTGCAGCACATTGGCATGGATCAGATCCATATAATGTAGAAGTGTGTAAAGTAGTGCAGCACATTGGCATGGATCAGATCCATCTCAACTAGAAGTGTGTAAAGTAGTGCAGCACATTGGCATGACCAGATCCATCTCAACTAGAAGTGTGTAAAGTAGTGCAGCACATTTGTATGGACCAGATCCATCTCAACTAGAAGTGTGTAAAGTAGTGCAGCACATTGGCATGGACCAGATCCATCTCAACTAGAAGTGTGTAAAGTAGTGCAGCACATTGGCATGGACCAGATCCATCTCAACTAGAAGTGTGTAAAGTAGTGCAGCACATTGGCAAGGACCAGATCCATCTCAACTAGAAGTGTGTAAAGTAGTGCAGCACATTGGCATGGATCAGATCCATATAATTTAGAAGTGTGTAAAGTAGTGCAGCACATTGGCATGGACCAGATCTATCTCAACTAGAAGTGTGTAAAGTAGTGCAGCACATTGGCATGGACAAGATCCATCTCAACTAGAAGTGTGTAAAGTAGTGCAGCACATTGTCATGGATCAGATCCATATAATTTAGAAGTGTGTAAAGTAGTGCAGCACATTGGCATGGATCAGATCCATATAATTTAGAAGTGTGTAAAGTAGTGCAGCACATTGTCATGACCAGATCCATCTCAACTAGAAGTGTGTAAAGTAGTGCAGCACATTGGCATGGATCAGATCCATATAATTTAGAAGTGTGTAAAGTAGTGCAGCACATTGGCATGGATCAGATCCATTTAATTTAGAAGTGTGTAAAGTAGTGCAGCACTTTGGCATGGACCAGATCCATCTCAACTAGAAGTGTGTAAAGTAGTGCAGCACATTGTCATGGATCAGATCCATATAATTTAGAAGTGTGTAAAGTAGTGCAGCACATTGGCATGGATCAGATTCATATAATTTAGAAGTGTGTAAAGTAGTGCAGCACATTGGCATGACCAGATCCATCTCAACTAGAAGTGTGTAAAGTAGTGCAGCACATTGGCATGGATCAGATCCATATAATTTAGAAGTGTGTAAAGTAGTGCAGCACATTGACATGACCAGATCCCTCTCAACTAGAAGTGTGTAAAGTAGTGCAGCACATTGGCATGGATCAGATCCATATAATTTAGAAGTGTGTAAAGTAGTGCAGCACATTGGCATGGATCAGATCAATTTAATTTAGAAGTGTGTAAAGTAGTGCAGCACTTTGGCATGGACCAGATCCATCTCAACTAGAAGTGTGTAAAGTAGTGCAGCACATTGTCATGGATCAGATCCATATAATTTAGAAGTGTGTAAAGTAGTGCAGCACATTGGCATGGATCAGATTCATATAATTTAGAAGTGTGTACAGTAGTGCAGCACATTGGCATGACCAGATTCATCTCAACTAGAAGTATGTAAAGTAGTGCAGCACATTGGCATGGATCAGATCCATATAATTTAGAAGTGTGTAAAGTAGTGCAGCACATTGACATGACCAGATCCATCTCAACGAGAAGTGTGTAAAGTAGTGCAGCACATTGGCATGGATAAGATCCATATAACTTAGAAGTGGGTAAAGTAGTGCAGCACATTGGCATGGACCAGATCCATCTCAACTAGAAGTGTGTAAAGTAGTGCAGCACATTGGCATGGACCAGATCCATCTCAACTAGAAGTGTGTAAAGTAGTGCAGCACATTGGCATGGATCAGATCCATATAATTTAGAAGTGTGTAAAGTAGTGCAGCACATTGGCATGACCAGATCCATATCAACTGGAAGTGTGTAAAGTAGTGCAGCACATTGGCATGGATCAGATCCATATAATTTAGAAGTGTGTAAAGTAGTGCAGCACATTGGCATGACCAGATTCATCTCAACTAGAATTGTGTAAAGTAGTGCAGCACATTGGCATGGACCAGATCCATCTCAACTAGAAGTGTGTAAAGTAGTGCAGCACATTGGCATGGATCAGATCCATATAATTTAGAAGTGTGTAAAGTAGTGCAGCACATTGGCATGGATCAGATCCATATAATTTAGAAGTGTGTAAAGTAGTGCAGCACATTGGCATGGATCAGATCCATCTCAACTAGAAGTGTGTAAAGTAGTGCAGCACATTGGCATGACCAGATCCATCTCAACTAGAAGTGTGTAAAGTAGTGCAGCACATTGGTATGGACCAGATCCATCTCAACTAGAAGTGTGTAAAGTAGTGCAGCACATTGGCATGGACCAGATCCATCTCAACTAGAAGTGTGTAAAGTAGTGCAGCACATTGGCATGGACCAGATCCATCTCAATTAGAAGTGTGTAAAGTAGTGCAGCACATTGGCATGGACCAGATCCATCTCAACTAGAAGTGTGTAAAGTAGTGCAGCACATTGGCATGGATCAGATCCATATAATTTAGAAGTGTGTAAAGTAGTGCAGCACATTGGCATGGACCAGATCCATCTCAACTAGAAGTGTGTAAAGTAGTGCAGCACATTGGCATGGACAAGATCCATCTCAACTAGAAGTGTGTAAAGTAGTGCAGCACATTGTCATGGATCAGATCCATATAATTTAGAAGTGTGTAAAGTAGTGCAGCACATTGGCATGGATCAGATCCATATAATTTAGAAGTGTGTAAAGTAGTGCAGCACATTGGCATGACCAGATCCATCTCAACTAGAAGTGTGTAAAGTAGTGCAGCACATTGGCATGGATCAGATCCATATAATTTAGAAGTGTGTAAAGTAGTGCAGCACATTGGCATGGATCAGATCCATTTAATTTAGAAGTGTGTAAAGTAGTGCAGCACTTTGGCATGGACCAGATCCATCTCAACTAGAAGTGTGTAAAGTAGTGCAGCACATTGTCATGGATCAGATCCATATAATTTAGAAGTGTGTAAAGTAGTGCAGCACATTGGCATGGATCAGATCCATATAATTTAGAAGTGTGTAAAGTAGTGCAGCACATTGGCATGGATCAGATCCATATAATTTAGAAGTGTGTAAAGTAGTGCAGCACATTGGCATGGATCAGATCCATCTCAACTAGAAGTGTGTAAAGTAGTGCAGCACATTGGCATGACCAGATCCATCTCAACTAGAAGTGTGTAAAGTAGTGCAGCACATTGGTATGGACCAGATCCATCTCAACTAGAAGTGTGTAAAGTAGTGCAGCACATTGGCATGGACCAGATCCATCTCAACTAGAAGTGTGTAAAGTAGTGACGCACATTGGCATGGACCAGATCCATCTCAACTAGAAGTGTGTAAAGTAGTGCAGCACATTGGCATGGACCAGATCCATCTCAACTAGAAGTGTGTAAAGTAGTGCAGCACATTGGCATGGATCAGATCCATATAATTTAGAAGTGTGTAAAGTAGTGCAGCACATTGGCATGGACCAGATCCATCTCAACTAGAAGTGTGTAAAGTAGTGCAGCACATTGGCATGGACAAGATCCATCTCAACTAGAAGTGTGTAAAGTAGTGCAGCACATTGTCATGGTTCAGATCCATATAATTTAGAAGTGTGTAAAGTAGTGCAGCACATTGGCATGGATCAGATCCATATAATTTAGAAGTGTGTAAAGTGGTGCAGCACATTGGCATGACCAGATCCATCTCAACTAGAAGTGTGTAAAGTAGTGCAGCACATTGGCATGGATCAGATCCATATAATTTAGAAGTGTGTAAAGTAGTGCAGCACATTGGCATGGATCAGATCCATATAATTTAGAAGTGTGTAAAGTAGTGCAGCACTTTGGCATGGACCAGATTCATCTCAACTAGAAGTGTGTAAAGTAGTGCAGCACATTGTCATGGATCAGATCCATATAATTTAGAAGTGTGTAAAGTAGTGCAGCACATTGGCATGGATCAGATTCATATAATTTAGAAGTGTGTAAAGTAGTGCAGCACATTGGCATGACCAGATCCATCTCAACTAGAAGTGTGTAAAGTAGTGCAGCACATTGGCATGGATCAGATCCATATAATTTAGAAGTGTGTAAAGTAGTGCAGCACATTGACATGACCAGATCCATCTCAACTAGAAGTGTGTAAAGTAGTGCAGCACATTGGCATGGATCAGATCCATATAATTTAGAAGTGTGTAAAGTAGTGCAGCACATTGGCATGGATCAGATCCATTTAATTTAGAAGTGTGTAAAGTAGTGCAGCACTTTGGCATGGACCAGATCCATCTCAACTAGAAGTGTGTAAAGTAGTGCAGCACATTGGCATGGATCAGATCCATATAATTTAGAAGTGTGTAAAGTAGTGCAGCACATTGGCATGGATCAGATCCATTTAATTTAGAAGTGTGTAAAGTAGTGCAGCACTTTGGCATGGACCAGATCCATCTCAACTAGAAGTGTGTAAAGTAGTGCAGCACATTGTCATGGATCAGATCCATATAATTTAGAAGTGTGTAAAGTAGTGCAGCACATTGGCATGGATCAGATCCATATAATTTAGAAGTGTGTAAAGTAGTGCAGCACATTGGCATGACCAGATCCATCTCAACTAGAAGTGTGTAAAGTAGTGCAGCACATTGGCATGGATCAGATCCATATAATTTAGAAGTGTGTAAAGTAGTGCAGCACATTGGCATGGATCAGATCCATATAATTTAGAAGTGTGTAAAGTAGTGCAGCACTTTGGCATGGACCAGATCCATCTCAACTAGAAGTGTGTAAAGTAGTGCAGCACATTGTCATGGATCAGATCCATATAATTTAGAAGTGTGTAAAGTAGTGCAGCACATTGGCATGGATCAGATTCATATAATTTAGAAGTGTGTAAAGTAGTGCAGCACATTGGCATGGATCAGATCCATATAATTTTGAAGTGTGTAAAGTAGTGCAGCACATTGGCATGGATCAGATCCATATAATTTAGAAGTGTGTAAAGTAGTGCAGCACATTGACATGACCAGATCCATCTCAACTAGAAGTGTGTAAAGTAGTGCAGCACATTGGCATGGATCAGATCCATATAATTTAGAAGTGTGTAAAGTAGTGCAGCACATTGGCATGGATCAGATCCATTTAATTTAGAAGTGTGTAAAGTAGTGCAGCACTTTGGCATGGACCAGATCCATCTCAACTAGAAGTGTGTAAAGAAGTGCAGCACATTGTCATGGATCAGATCCATATAATTTAGAAGTGTGTAAAGTAGTGCAGCACATTGGCATGGATCAGATTCATATAATTTAGAAGTGTGTAAAGTAGTGCAGCACATTGGCATGACCAGATCCATCTCAACTAGAAGTGTGTAAAGTAGTGCAGCACATTGGCATGGATCAGATCCATATAATTTAGAAGTGTGTAAAGTAGTGCAGCACATTGACATGACTAGATCCATCTCAACTAGAAGTGTGTAAAGTAGTGCAGCACATTGGCATGGATAAGATCCATATAATTTAGAAGTGTGTAAAGTAGTGCAGCACATTGGCATGGATCAGATCCATATAATTTTGAAGTGTGTAAAGTAGTGCAGCACATTGGCATGGATCAGATCCATATAATTTAGAAGTGTGTAAAGTAGTGCAGCACATTGGCATGACCAGATCCATCTCAACTAGAAGTGTGTAAAGTAGTGCAGCACATTGGCATGGATCAGATCCATATAATTTAGAAGTGTGTAAAGTAGTGCAGCACATTGGCATGATCAGATCCATCTCAACTAGAAGTGTGTAAAGTAGTGCAGCACATTGGCATGGATCAGATCCATATAATTTAGAAGTGTGTAAAGTAGTGCAGCACATTGGCATGATCAGATCCATCTCAACTAGAAGTGTGTAAAGTAGTGTAGCACATTGTCATGGATCAGATCCATATAATTTAGAAGTGTGTTAAGTAGTGCAGCACATTGGCATGGATCAGATCCATATAATTTAGAAGTGTGTAAAGTAGTGCAGCACATTGGCATGGATCAGATCCATATAATTTAGAAGTGTGTAAAGTAGTGCAGCACATTGACATGACCAGATCCATCTCAACTAGAAGTGTGTAAAGTAGTGCAGCACATTGGCATGGATCAGATCCATATAATTTAGAAGTGTGTAAAGTAGTGCAGCACATTGGCATGACCAGATCCATATCAACTAGAAGTGTGTAAAGTAGTGCAGCACATTGGCATGGATCAGATCCATATAATTTAGAAGTGTGTAAAGTAGTGCAGCACATTGGCATGGATCAGATCCATTTAATTTAGAAGTGTGTAAAGTAGTGCAGCACTTTGGCATGGACCAGATCCATCTCAACTAGAAGTGTGTAAAGAAGTGCAGCACATTGTCATGGATCAGATCCATATAATTTAGAAGTGTGTAAAGTAGTGCAGCACATTGGCATGGATCAGATTCATATAATTTAGAAGTGTGTAAAGTAGTGCAGCACATTGGCATGACCAGATCCATCTCAACTAGAAGTGTGTAAAGTAGTGCAGCACATTGGCATGGATCAGATCCATATAATTTAGAAGTGTGTAAAGTAGTGCAGCACATTGACATGACTAGATCCATCTCAACTAGAAGTGTGTAAAGTAGTGCAGCACATTGGCATGGATAAGATCCATATAATTTAGAAGTGTGTAAAGTAGTGCAGCACATTGGCATGGATCAGATCCATATAATTTTGAAGTGTGTAAAGTAGTGCAGCACATTGGCATGGATCAGATCCATATAATTTAGAAGTGTGTAAAGTAGTGCAGCACATTGGCATGACCAGATCCATCTCAACTAGAAGTGTGTAAAGTAGTGCAGCACATTGGCATGGATCAGATCCATATAATTTAGAAGTGTGTAAAGTAGTGCAGCACATTGGCATGATCAGATCCATCTCAACTAGAAGTGTGTAAAGTAGTGCAGCACATTGGCATGGATCAGATCCATATAATTTAGAAGTGTGTAAAGTAGTGCAGCACATTGGCATGATCAGATCCATCTCAACTAGAAGTGTGTAAAGTAGTGTAGCACATTGTCATGGATCAGATCCATATAATTTAGAAGTGTGTTAAGTAGTGCAGCACATTGGCATGGATCAGATCCATATAATTTAGAAGTGTGTAAAGTAGTGCAGCACATTGGCATGGATCAGATCCATATAATTTAGAAGTGTGTAAAGTAGTGCAGCACATTGACATGACCAGATCCATCTCAACTAGAAGTGTGTAAAGTAGTGCAGCACATTGGCATGGATCAGATCCATATAATTTAGAAGTGTGTAAAGTAGTGCAGCACATTGGCATGACCAGATCCATATCAACTAGAAGTGTGTAAAGTAGTGCAGCACATTGGCATGGATCAGATCCATATAATTTAGAAGTGTGTAAAGTAGTGCAGCACATTGGCATGGACCAGATCCATCTCAACTAGAAGTGTGTAAAGTAGTGCAGCACATTGGCATGGATCAGATCCATATAATTTAGAAGTGTGTAAAGTAGTGCAGCACATTGGCATGGATCAGATCCATACAATTTAGAAGTGTGTAAAGTAGTGCAGCACATTGGCATGGATCAGATCCATCTCAACTAGAAGTGTGTAAAGTAGTGCAGCACATTGGCATGGATCAGATCCATATAATTTAGAAGTGTGTAAAGTAGTGCAGCACTTTGGCATGGACCAGATCCATCTCAACTAGAAGTGTGTAAAGTAGTGCAGCACATTGGCATGGACAAGATCCATCTCAACTAGAAGTGTGTAAAGTAGTGCAGCACATTGGCATGGACCAGATCCATCTCAACTAGAAGTGTGTAAAGTAGTGCAGCACATTGGCATGGATCAGATCCATATAATTTAGAAGTGTGTAAAGTAGTGCAGCACATTGGCATGGATCAGATCCATCTCAACTAGAAGTGTGTAAAGTAGTGCAGCACATTGGCAGGACCAGATCCATCTCAACTAGAAGTGTGTAAAGTAGTGCAGCACATTTGCATGGACCAGATCCATCTCAACTAGAAGTGTGTAAAGTAGTGCAGCACATTGGCATGGACCAGATCCATCTCAACTAGAAGTGTGTAAAGTAGTGCAGCACATTGGCATGGACCAGATCCATCTCAACTAGAAGTGTGTAAAGTAGTGCAGCACATTGGCATGGACCAGATCCATCTCAACTAGAAGTGTGTAAAGTAGTGCAGCACATTGGCATGGATCAGATCCATATAATTTAGAAGTGTGTAAAGTAGTGCAGCACATTGGCATGGACAAGATCCATCTCAACTAGAAGTGTGTAAAGTAGTGCAGCACATTGTCATGGATCAGATCCATATAATTTAGAAGTGTGTAAAGTAGTGCAGCACATTGGCATGGATCAGATCCATATAATTTAGAAGTGTGTAAAGTAGTGCAGCACATTGGCATGACCAGATCCATCTCAACTAGAAGTGTGTAAAGTAGTGCAGCACATTGGCATGGATCAGATCCATATAATTTAGAAGTGTGTAAAGTAGTGCAGCACATTGGCATGGACCAGATCCATCTCAACTAGAAGTGTGTAAAGTAGTGCAGCACATTGGCATGGATCAGATCCATATAATTTAGAAGTGTGTAAAGTAGTGCAGCACATTGGCATGACCAGATCCATATAATTTAGAAGTGTGTAAAGTAGTGCAGCACATTGGCATGGATCAGATCCATATAATTTAGAAGTGTGTAAAGTAGTGCAGCACATTGGCATGGATCAGATCCATATAATTTAGAAGTGTGTAAAGTAGTGCAGCACATTGGCATGGACCAGATCCATCTCAACTAGAAGTGTGTAAAGTAGTGCAGCATATTGGCATGGATCAGATCCATATAATTTAGAAGTGTGTAAAGTAGTGCAGCACATTGGCATGGACCAGATCCATCTCAACTAGAAGTGTGTAAAGTAGTGCAGCACATTGGCATGGATCAGATTCATATAATTTAGAAGTGTGTAAAGTAGTGCAGCACATTGGCATGGACCAGATCCATCTCAACTAGAAGTGTGTAAAGTAGTGCAGCACATTGGCATGGATCAGATCCATATAATTTAGAAGTGTGTAAAGTAGTGCAGCACATTGGCATGGATCAGATCCATATAATTTAGAAGTGTGTAAAGTAGTGCAGCACATTGGCATGGATCAGATCCATATAATTTTGAAGTGTGTAAAGTAGTGCAGCACATTGGCATGGATCAGATCCATATAATTTAGAAGTGTGTAAAGTAGTGCAGCACATTGGCATGACCAGATCCATCTCAACTAGAAGTGTGTAAAGTAGTGCAGCACATTGGCATGGATCAGATCCATATAATTTAGAAGTGTGTAAAGTAGTGCAGCACATTGGCATGGATCAGATCCATATAATTTAGAAGTGTGTAAAGTAGTGCAGCACATTGGCATGGACCAGATCCATCTCAACTAGAAGTGTGTAAAGTAGTGCAGCACATTGGCATGGATCAGATCCATATAATTTAGAAGTGTGTAAAGTAGTGCAGCACATTGGTATGGATCAGATCCATCTCAACTAGAAGTGTGTAAAGTAGTGCAGCACATTGGCATGGACCAGATCCATCTCAACTAGAAGTGTGTAAAGTAGTGCAGCACATTGGCATGGATCAGATCCATATAATTTAGAAGTGTATAAAGTAGTGCAGCACATTGGCATGGATCAGATCCATATAATTTAGAAGTGTGTAAAGTAGTGCAGCCCATTGGCATGGATCAGATCCATATAATTTAGAAGTGTGTAAAGTAGTGCAGCACATTGGCATGGACTAGATCCATCTTGATGATAAATTATTTCGATAATTTTAAAAAAAGATATTACAATTTAAATTAAATAGGATTTGATATACCATTGAAAATAACTAAATAATAATAGTACTTGCTCATTGTCATAGAAAAATCACTAAACTGAAACGCTTTATGCAAAACATAAAATAAATTGTTTCAATATTAAAATATTGTATTTTAATGCGTTGTATTATTTTATAATCTTTCCAAAGAAAACAATTTAACCAGTTATGTGAAGATCAATGATCTGTGTATGACCAGACATATCACATTATGTGGATCGAGCTTGAGTTTAACTTTAGTAGGCAATTGTGTGTGTGTGTGTGTGTGTGTGGTAAATTAACAGTTTGTGTGGTTTTTAAAAATATTCTTTATAGATGAAAAAAAAACACGTGTCAACATCGAATTTAAACCATGGAGCAATCATTATATAATGAAAAAATTGGAAGTTCTAAAAATGTCTAACAATTTTGATGTGTTATGTTATTGTAACAGTTCTTCGTTTTTAAAAGTACATATCCTGTTCTAAATTGTTTATTCTTGTTATTCGGTTTATAATTTCAATGCTTAGTTAGAAGATAAGTTTAATTGGGTTAAATTGATTACCCTGAAACTTTTTGCACAATTAATTGACAATGCTAATATAATCAGCCGACACGTTTTCGGAGAAGCCGTTGTTATTTTTTTATTATCAGTGTTTTATCAGTCTGATCATTTAAAAAATGGAAGTTACTAATATTTGTGAGTAAACATAGATAAATTGCTTTGGTGAATTTTATAAAGACAAGTAGTGTATAGGAAATCGTAGTGATAATTAATTTAACGATTATTAATACTTACAAAATTTTGAACTCAAAAATTAATTTACGATTGTGTATTTATTTTTAATTAAACACTGCATTTAACAGAACTCTTCTGTTGGCTTTTTAACTAAACTCTATGAGAAGTATACAATAACGTTGTCATGTTATAGATGTACCTTAGCCGGAAAAACTTAGTTTGGCAATGTTGTCGGTGTTTCAGACTGTCTATGTCTCTTTTAACACAATAACTTGAGTGCCTCTTTTGTTAGGTGGATACACTTTCAAAGAGGGCAGTCTATAAGAATTAGCTCATACACGCACTTGAACGTTTGAGCTATTTACGGTAACTGGAAATGTTTCTCTCTTTTCGATTTCTAAAAAAAAAACCCTGAAGAATTGGATAATTTTACATATCATATGTTGGTCCTAAACCAACTGTTATGAGTCACATTTGATAAACATAAATACCAAAAAATTGGCCGACGTGTGTCACAGTTTTTAATGTCAGATTTAAATTTTATCTCCTAAATTATGAGTGTAAGCCTACATTTTAAAAGCTGGCAAACGATAGATGATCGTCGGTATTAATGCGTTTGGAGTAGAGAACTGTAATGAATATAACGATTAAATATTGTGGTGTAAAAAAAATAACTAAAACAAGAAAGTATTTTCATATTTTAATCCAACATCTTGAAGGTTTCTATAGTAATCTAAACGATATCTATGTAAGGGATTAAAATTTTCTCACAACCGTAAATATCTCTACAGTTATCTACCCTGTAAATATTTGTTTAACTTTAAAAGCAGCTACAACGGTAGTTTCCGTAAAGACATCTTGACGCTTATGCTAATACGAGAAAAATGGCCCGTTGAGGAAGGATACACCGGGCGCTAGGCTGATAGTGCTGTCTCTTTTCTCTAAACTAAACCCCCCCACACCCCCCCACCCCCCACACACACCACCCCCCCCACCCACATACACACCACCCCCACCCCCCCACCCCCCCCCACCCCCCCACAAAACATGTATACCGTCCCATTCAACGAAATATAATTATATACTTTTTCCAGTGTCCGCCCCCTCCCCGAAAATTCTACCCCCGCCCCCGAAAATTTCAAGTACCCCCACCCCTCTCCGGGGAGGAAAAAGTCTAAACTAAAACCACCCCACCCCCCACACACACCACCCCCCACCCCCCCCCCCCCACACCACCCCCCCCCCACCCCCCACCCCCCCACCCCCCCACCCAAAAAAAAAAACATGTCTACCGTCCCATTCAACGAAATATAATTTATATACTTTTTCCAGTGTCCGCCCCCTCCCCGAAAATTCTACCTCCGCCCCCGAAAATTTTAAGTACCCCCACCCCTCTCCGGGGAGGAAAAAGTCTAAACTAAAACCACCCCACCCCCCACACACACCACCCCCCACCCCCCACACACACCACCCCCCACCCCCCACACACACCACCCCCCCCCCCACACACACACACCACCCCCCCCCCCCCCCCCCAAAAAAAAACATGTCTACCGTCCCATTCAACGAAATATAATTATATACTTTTTCCAGTGTCCGCCCCCTCCCCGAGGGGGGGGGGGGGGGGCTCAGACGTTCTTACGCGGGGGTGGGGCTTAGCCCCTACCCGAAGAATTGTATGAAAGAAACTCTTCACGCAAACCACTTAGATTAGACCAAATTGCCTTTGTATTGAATGTTTACTCGATAATCAATGACGTCATATCAATGTGTGCACTATCCGGCTTGAGATTATTTTCTACTCTGTGCGCTAAATGTGTCGACGTCATACTTCGTTTTTCGAATTACTATGCATGTTTTTAAATTGCTTGTCTTTTCTCTAGAGCGTTCTTGTCAGACAGATAGATAGATAGATAGATAGATAGATAGATAGATAGATAGATAGATAGATAGATAGATAGATAGATAGATAGATAGATAGATAGATAGATAGATAGATAGATAGATAGATAGATAGATAGATAGATAGATAGATAGATAGATAGATAGATAGATAGATAGATAGATAGATAGATAGATAGATAGATAGATAGATAGATAGATAGATAGATAGATAGATAGATAGATAGATAGATAGATAGATAGATAGATAGATAGATAGATAGATAGATAGATAGATAGATAGATAGATAGATAGATAGATAGATAGATAGATAGATAGATAGATAGATAGATAGATAGATAGATAGATAGATAGATAGATAGATAGATAGATAGATAGATAGATAGATAGATAGATAGATAGATAGATAGATAGATAGATAGATAGATAGATAGATAGATAGATAGACAGACAGCGAAACTATTATTATAGATAGGTCTTAGATCGTATTGTGGTGTGATCAGCTGCGAGAGCAGTACGATTGAAATATGCAAGAAGTTGATTCCGCATAATACCAGACGAGAGTGTTTACACGGTGAAAGGGACATGACTCAATAAATACTTTAATAAAATTGTCGTATAAGGTATTTTCTTAGGAACTAATTTAAGTCTGTACGAATTTAAAAATACTTTAAAATACTGCATTGTTTAAATAATATAATTTGAACCATGTAATAGTTTTGAGATATATTGTACAGACTGTTGTAAACTTCATCTGTGTATCTGTACGTCGGTGTGTCAGTTTCTTTCGTGAGACAGCTTTTAAATCAGACACAGTTCTAACCTGTATAAAAAAGATGTAATTTGTCCGTGTATTTAATCAGTACATATTTACATATAAAGCTCATTATTAATTTACTGTGTATTGAGTAGAGAATATTTTTGAATATCTGCAATATTTTTAAAGCTGTGTAATATATGATTTTGTAAAACTTGTCGACTTAAAACATTAAAAGTTGTGGATTTTCCTTAATTATAATTTTAAATATTTGTCTTTTTTAAAAATTAGTTTTATTGATAGAGTTTTATAAAGCGAAACAGTCTATTTCATGTAGGTTAAGTTAGACTTGGCTTCAGGAGTATTCAAAACGACATCCCATAAAGTTATATAAGATTAGCATGACACCAAACATGAAATTAAACGAATGTTTAATACCACAATAACTGCCTTGATGATGTATGATGTGTTGTTTAGATGGCTACATTTTGGGACAGTTGTTGTTCAGCTATGTCATGTTACTTTCAATAAAACGTATTAACACAATACTATATGACTTTGAACCTCTCATATTTAAACTTAGACTTAAAGTTTCAGTGTGAAGCCATTTCGGGAGTCAGTTTGTCATAACATTTTTTGTCGTTTTTCTATTAGTCGAGGTCTAATTTTTAACTAGTCCTTTGAATTTGTATCGCCCGGGACATGTACAACTGTAATTGTATACAGAACTTGTTGAAATTTTATGTACCTGTGTAGGTGTTAGGATTCCTTCACTGTGAAGTACCTGAGGACATAGGACTGTGAAGCACATGAGGACATAGGACTGTGAAGTACCTTAAGACATAGGACTGTGAAGTACCTTAAGACATAGGACTGTGAAGTACCTTAAGACATAGGACTGTGAAGTACCTTAAGACATAGGACTGTGAAGTACCCTAAGACATAGGACTGTGAAGTACCTTAAGACATAGGACTGTGAAGTACCTTAAGACATAGGACTGTGAAGTACCTTAAGACATAGGACTGTGAAGTACTAGAGGACGTAGGACTGTGAAGTCCCTGAGGACATAGGACTGTGAAGTACCTGAGGACATAGGACTGTGAAGTACCTTAAGACATAGGACTGTGAAGTACCTGAGGACATAGGACTGTGAAGTACCTGAGGACATAGGACTGTGAAGTACCTGAGGACATAGGACTGTGAAGTACCTTAAGACATAGGACTGTGAAGTACTAGAGGACGTAGAACTGTGAAGTACCTGAGGACATAGGACTGTGAAGTACCTGAGGACGTAGGACTGTGAAATACCCGAGGACATAGGACTGAGAAGAACATGTTGACGTAGGACTGTATCCACACATCCCCACCTGACTCAGTTTTGGGCGGCTTCCTATATTTACACCCACGTAAGACCATCAGCCCGTGCTTCTTCTTCTGTTCCCCTTCTCCATGATTCTTTAGCCCGGACCTCTTTTCTTTTCCCTTGGGGTTTCCAATCCAAGCTTTTCTCGCGATGTCGACCTCAGGGCTAGTTCGACCCATCCCTGGTTTACACATAAGACAACTATACCTTCTGCGTGAACATCATTTACATCTTATTTATAAATGTTTTCATTCTTTTCAGGGGCGGAACTACAATACTGCCAGACCAAGGAAGTGGTGGGAGGCGTTTAGGGGCCCAACTTGTGAACAAAAACAAAAACATTGTGCACCTTGATAGAATAGTTGTTTTGTAAAGAAAACAATCAGATCCACTACACTAGTGATACTTCTACAGCAACACTGTTGCGTAGAGAATAAAAGCTAAACTGTTCCGTAATTTTTTTTTAGTGGGGGGGGGGGGGGGCTAGTATACCGCCGTAAGAATACAAATTTAAATACACACAACGCTCTAAAAAGAGCACTCGCGTTAAGCACACTTATTCAAACGTTTTTATTAATTTTATTTAGTACTTTAAATGTTTTAAATTTACAATAGAGTTGCTTGACGAAAAACCATTGTGCACCTAATGAACGTGATGACAAGTGTCTAATAGTGCGGAATAGGTTGATGAGACAGCCTACTAATTTGGACAAAATTTTAATTGATTCATAAAAATTAATTAGGCAACCAATTAAGACAAATTTAATGTCATGTTGCATTTTCTTCTTGTCTTAACCCACGTACCAATTACGAACCTTATCTTACAATTGCCCGTAAATTTGCTCGGGCGTTTCGATCTAGAAAAAAAGCTTGTAATTATGATATAAAAGTCGCTTATCGCTAATAAGGGGTCATCCATAAATGACGTCACGCTTTTTTTGACGATTTTTACCTCCCCCCCTCCCCTCCGTCACACGTCGTCACAAAACGCCAGACCCCCCCCCCCCTAAAATGACGTCACACCTCAACCTACAACCCCCCTCAAAATTGCAGTTGAATTTTTTTAAAACATCGATATTTTCCCAAAATCTTGTCTAAACTATTACAATTTATTAAAACAGTTATCTAAAACGCGAAATAACGTCTAAAATTCGTTTTCTAACATTGCTTTTTTATAATGCAAAAATGTGACGTCGCAACATCTGAACCCCCCCCCCCTCCCCCTCATCACACATCGTCACAAAATTACGGACCCCCCCCTCCCCCCTACGAGTGTGACGTCATTTATGGATGACCCCCAAACCATAAAGTCATAATTTAGCTCTGTTACAGATGTGTTAAAGTTTTGTTTATCATTGAAACCTGTTTTGCAGCAGTTAAATTACTCTAGGCTTAAATAAAAGTTTAATTTTTAGGAAAGTTAAAAATAAGTTGCAGGAAACCTACGGATAAACAATAATATCTACCATGTAATAAAAGGATTGCAAAAATAATGGCTATAAAAATATATAAACAGCTGATGCTAGAATAAACCAGTCCTTGTTTTCGAGATTTGTTTTCAGAGGAAATAGTGGGGCTGTTTACCTGGAAGTTGACACGTAGCCAATGTCATGTACGAATCACATACAGGTAGTCGTCAGTGGGTAAACAGAGCGTGAAAAACGTGGGACGTATGTGCTACATAGAACAGGTTGGAGCAGTGCCAACAACACAATGGAATCTAGAAGTATTTATTTTTTATGAAGGCGTAGTGGTGATTATATTTTCATATTAAATAATATTAAATAATTGTCGAAGAATATAAGCAGTTTCCAGACTGAAATGTGTGTAAAAAAAAAAAAACAAGCGATGTTTTCTGTTCCATTAAAGTGATTTTTTTAAAGCAAGACCTAACTTCAACAGAACAACATAACTTTGGCAACGTTAATGATGAAATGATAGGTAAGGAAAGATTTATATATCTGCATTATCGTGTTTTCATAGCGGGTATCAATATTACATGCAGTAAATTTGTAAAAACTATATTCATTCAATGCAATTAAAATAAAATACTCGTTTGTATATCATATTAACTCATTTCTACTCCATATATATATATATATATATATATATATATATATATATATATATATATATATATATATATATATATATATATATATATATATTTATATATTTATATATTTATATATATATATATATATATATATATATATATATATATATATATATATATATATATATATATATATATATATATATATATATTTATTTATTTATATATATATATATATATATATATATATATATATATATATATATATATATATATATATATATATATATATGAGGGGGGTAGTGTTGAATTTACAAATTATGAATTGTTGATAGTAGAAAATAAAACAACTAAATAGAGGGTCAGCTCGTATTATTTAGTTAACTAGCCGGTTGGGCCCTGCACTTTCATTTGAGATGACGGGGTCGGCGTGGTCGAGTCGGTAAAGCTCATGGTTGCTAAACCGAAAAGTCTCGAGTTCGAACCCTCGGGCAGATGAGGCTCGTTAACTGGGGACAGCCACTCTTCTAGGAGAGACAACTCCAAATTTAAACAACTGCTGCCTTGTAGTTTGTTCTTGGTTGGACAAAGGCTACGGAAGCAAATCCAAAAAGAAAAGCAGGCTGAAATCGGAGTCAATGGCCTCAATGGCGCATAACCAGTTGACACGTAACGCTTAATTGTGTTGGAGGCGTGGTCGAGTCGGCAAAACCCACTGGCAGATAAATCTCGATCCGCCTCAACACTAAAAATTAAGAACGAAGAAGAAGAAGAAGAATTTGAGATGACGGTATGTTTAGAGGGCCGTGACTTGTGTGCTAGTACTTATTTAGCTGGAATCGTTGGCCATAAACGTAACACTGCCCTGAGTACACCAAAGTCTGATGGGTATCTGACGTACGTTATGGAAAGTAAAGTTGAATTACCATACTGCTGACCACACTATCTCTTCAAAAGACGAGGTTACAGAAACAGGTGAACTTTACTCCGAAAGTGAATTTTCCTTACAAATATATTTTCTGCAGATCACTAATTCTCTAGCCAATTAACATGGCGAACGTCATTCTATGTTTATTTAAAAAATATTGATTAAAAGAATTAATTGTAACGAACATTTCTAGAATTATTGAGTAGTTGTTGTTTAATGGTGAAAGCTGTTTAATTCACACTTTAACTTGTTAATATTGATTTATAGCAGATCGATTATTGATTAGTTAAATATATTATAGTCTACACTGTTTTGGGAACGCGTTATCGATTTTATAAACTATAAAGAAACAGGACCCTTACACGTTTGCTGACAATCTTATTTTTTTACAAGCCGTGTTCTAGTAGAATTGTTTTATGTAAAACTATGGCAAATTTTTTTGTAAACCCCTTTAAATGGTTTATTTTTAATAATTCCTTCCATCTTTTTTTTTTTATTATTCATTTTTAATCCTCAAACAGTAAGTAAACATTATTTGTATTCTTTTTGTTTGTAAAATTATTAGTTTCCAAAGCCGAAATGATACGACAATATAGCAAATAATGTGAATTGGTGACAGACAGAAACATGGATGAAAGATACGAATTCATAACTTGTTATATAGAAATGATTAAACGACAAGCTCAACCTACCGAAAAGTTTTTATTTGTTGACAATGTGAGTATTTTAATATATGGATAAACTATATATGTATCCAGATAAATGGCTTACAGAATGAGAGTATATTAATTGACATTTTATAATTATTATTTTAATTTATGCATATATGTTTAGAGCTTTTACAAGACTTCCATTACTTTTGCTCACTATTCTAAATATTTTTCTAACGAACATGAAGGTAATCACGCGTGCAACAAATTGGATTCAGCAGTCACGAAATGGCACAGAGGAAATTGATTTTAAATCTGTATGTAACCTACTGAGTGATGCGTATCATTCAATTAAAGCAAACCCTGACGAATTTACATGTGAGTCTAAGTAAAATAATAATTAGCTTTATGTTTACAGTATTCGAATAAAATTTCAAAGTTTTGTTTTCTCAATTGTGCTATTTCACTATCTACATGGATTAAAATTCTGTCACCTGTTTATTATAGAGCAATTATTTTTGGACGTTTAATATAGAAGAGGATCTTTTTTTATCAGATTATAAACGACGATATGCTAGAAATGTATAGCATATAATCAGAATCAAGGCTAAACTTTTTGTTTTATTACACAATCAGCCGTTATCGGCTAGGCTTTGCTTCAGCAATTTAAAACCATGCCCAAATATAAATCACATACATTTGTTATATTACATAATGGTTAAAGAGAAATTAAAGAGTATTACATAATGCTTTGCTCAAAACAGCAACTGCACAAGATATTTAAAAATAAGCCTATACACCACGTGCCATCCTAAATATCACGGTTCATTACACAAACATGATAAGCATCAGAAACAAACCATTTAAATAAAATCTCTCGTTACTTATTTTTCATGGACCCGAAAAAAAATTCCGCTTGTTTGAATATGTGGTACTTTTAAAAAACTATCAGGCTTTTTTCGTGCACGCATAGCAGTTACATTTACATTAAATATATATAAAAACTTTTGTCACATTTTTTTGATAGATCTACTGGTCAGAATAGACTTGAAAACCTGGATCCAAATGTTTTTTGCCAGAAAGCATATTTTTCAAAAAAAAAATTAATATTTTATCACATTTCTGTAATAAGTAAAAAATGACTTCCCGTTTTATTAAGGCTAGAAATATTCAAACAAATAATTACTAGTAATATATTAGTAATTTAGCAAACATTTTTATTAATTTTTTTTATCAGAAGACCCAGGGTGTTGTGGTGATAGGGGACGCTATAATATTTAATATAAATACAATACTAGGTTATACACCATTGACAACTATTGTGTATTTTATCATTGAAAAAAATGGTGTAACTTTCATTGTTTTACTCTCCTTGGCTATTTCGGTTGACTTAAAGGAGAGGTTGCATGCGTTTTTTTTATAATATATAAATTGAAAAATATTGTTCAACGGCTTTTCAAAGGCTTATATTCAATTTTTTTTTAAATATTGAAAATTAATGTAATCGATGGTTCTCAAACAGCTCTAGTTTTTAAAATGTAATTATATTTTTTATCGCTTCCCATGTTTTTAAAATGTAAACACGATAACTGGAGTACCGTTACAGCTAAGTTGATGAAATTTCATATATAAGTATTTTATCGAAATTGTAGATCCGTATCAACTTTTGAGCGATTTCTGATAACCGGAAGTGGTACTTTTTTAACTTTGAATTTTTAAAAATCCTATGTCTTGAGTACCATTTCAGATAGATAAAAGAAATTTAACATGTAAGTAAAAGATCTAATTCTATATCTTCTATCATATTTTGATTAATTTCCGTTGATCGGGAGTACTAATTTACGCTATTTACGATTTCTTAAAAACTAATGTAAATTTATAAAGTACTAATAATATTCACATTATATACACATTATATTATACACATTTTATTTGGCGTTTACTGGTGTGCAATTCTTTTTTCTACGAGATATTATTCTATTTTAAAAAGTTTAAGTATTTAAAATGGATTAAAATTCATGTCTATATCCCGAGTTCCCATCCACTGTTTTTTGTATAAGAATATTCGAGAAAGTTTAGGGGAGATCCCTCCCGGTTTATTTTAATTAAAATTGAACTGTAAATTTTTTTTTTTAATTTCTTTTACCCCGTATTGTATTTCTTCTGCAAGAGAGCTATCTCCGTTCAAAATATCAAGTTTTTGTTGCATCTGAAAGTGGTCGATCTAATTCAATTATTCTAAAGAGGGATACTTTACATAAGATAGTTAACTTCCACATTGAAACATAAAAATTCTTAGACATAATAATAATTTGTATACGTATATATATATATTAGCTGCATCCCGTGCTCCGCCACGGTAAATCTTTTTTAAATGTACCAACTTGGGAACAGAACAAAACTAAACACAACACAAACGAACGCAAAAAAAACAACGAAAAAACAAACACAACACTCATAACATAAACACAAAAGTTTTGATTTGCACCCCTGTCCCCCCCCCCCCGCTCTAAAATTTTCGATTTCCACCAACACCCCCCCCTCGCAAATTTTTTCCAACCCACTTTGGCGCCCCCTAAGGTCGGCACCCGGAGACGTATGCCCCCCCCCCCTCGCTACGCCTCTCCTATAAAACCCCTAGCTTGTCCGCAAACCGAAAGATAGAATAATAATTAGTAAACAGTATAAATAATAGGCAGTATTTAAAATATCCGTGTTTTACCTACAATATTTCTCTTTATCCATTCACGAATTTTTTTTCCAGTTCTTTAAATTTAAAAAATTTACAATAGAGTTTCATAACTAAAACCATTGCGCACATAATGAACGTGATGACGCGTCTATAATAGTGCTGAGTAGTTGATTAAAAATTATAAGTAATAAACAGTAGGGCCTACTCCTACATTCAGTGAATAAAATAAATAAAAGATTGCCTTTTATCAACCCATGCTAATTATAATTTTCGAACAATAATTTCCTCTTACACATCCGCATAATTTGCATTCACATTTTGCTAATTATATTATTGCAACACTAATTCCATCTATGACGACCGTATATTTGCATTCACATTTTTATTAGCGTGAGTTTAATGTATTTTTAAATTACCTCCTTTGTCAAAATTAGAAAAAAGAGTTAAATTAATTAGATTTTTCTACCGTACTGTTATTATGTTATTGAAATGTATCCACTTTTTCTGGGAATATAAACGAAAATGATATTTGACATTAATACTTTTAATATGTTTAGCAGTGTGAGTGTATTTAATATTTTCTTTACGTTATGCAAAAGAGTAAAAACAGTGGTAAATATAAAATAGCTCTATGTCGTTATATAAACAAACCCTGCTCTTATACTTATGATAAGACACTGCGATGCACTGAAAAGCACAGCATGGTGCGCTGTTTACTTTTATGGTTTCAAAATCTATAGCGATGACGGAAGGACTGACACACTACTTGCCCGCTTATATATATATATATATATATATATATATATATATATATATATATATATATATATATATATATATATATATATATATATATATATATATATATATATATATATATATATATATATATATATATACGCGTAACCCTCACTCAGTGGTTTAGACGGGCTGGCCCTGAGATTTAGGTCACACTGACACCGACAGTTGTTGTCAAGTACTGGCTTTATTCAACAGTACATCGAGCCATGACGGCGATGTAGAACAACAGTAGTACGACGCAAAAAGAAAAACAAAACTGTAAAAAAGAGAGTCTTCATTAGGTCTACATCTTGGTACCGTCACCGTGTCCACAGACAGCAGCCTTACGTGTGCTGACACGGCTAGACACGAAACTACACATAGTCCCATGTCACATGAGCATGCAACACAACTACGTCAACAGGGCTACGGCCCCACAGGGGCCGCAACTCAATGAATAAAAACTTTATTTGTTATATATATATATATATAGGCTATATATATAAATATATATATATATATATATATATATATATATATATATATATATATATATATATACACTTATGTATTTATGAAGATAGAGGTGCTGAAAGGGACTTTCCACTAGACATTGAGGATACAGTTGAAAACGAGAGTGTTTCCAGCGTAGGATTGCCAACCGAAGGTAAACCTTTATTGTCTTTTTTTTTCTTTTATCAGATATCTATAGGTTTTTTGTGAGTTTTTGAACGTCTTTTGGACACAAGCCCGGGATCTGCACTTAAGCTTACCGCTTTAACTGCCATACGCCCTATTATCAGACTACGCCATTCCATATTTACTAAAGAAATTATATATATATATATATATATATATATATATATATATATATATATATATATATATATATATATATATATATATATTTATTTATATGCATGTGGATGTGTGTGTGCTTATGTGTGTGTTTATTAATTAAAGAAGAAACAATAAATGCACAGACAAACTTCTACTAAAATAACACTATTGAAATTTAAAATCTTAACTGTTTTGATATTAAAATAATAATTCTATTTTTAAAAGCATTGGATTTCTTTTAACTAGTTGATTTCACTAAACTAACAGAATATCGATGGGATTTGTATTGCCGTAGTTAAATATGTAGGTCTTTCTTAGCCCACAAATCCACAGTGAGTTGTTACAGTTACTACACAACCGAATAGTAAGAAACATGATATATTTTCTCGACTCATTGAAATATTTAAAGCTTAATAAATTACGCCTTATAACTTTTCAGGGATCTTTAATCAAACAGCATTTCAACATAAATTTTCTATGCTTGCTGAGAAAATTGAGGCACTACCCCGTCGTCTTTCTGTAGAACATGATATAGAATATATTAGGAAGCTTGGGCGTGATATTGAAGGGATAAAAAATGATTTATTGGAAGTTCTACATGTTGCCAAATCGTTCGCACACATCCTGAGCATGCCCTCTAGACAGAACTCAGAATTTCCAAAAAATATGAACTACACAGACTTAGATATCAACAGTTACGTACAACAGCTACAAATGCTCGCTAAAACTGTCGAGGAATTAAAAGTTGAGACTTCACGCCAACTTGAGAGTTTAGGCGATCAACAATCTCAACAAAATGATGAGAATAAAAGACAGGTTAAAGAGTTTAACCTACTGGTAAGTAAATTATATATATATATATATATATATATATATATATATATATATATATATATATATATATATATATATATATATATATATATATAAGGAGAAGTGGGGCAGCTCATTATTCCGGTAATTTTGAGCCAAAAGTCAAAGTACCTGCGTGAAAACATAAAACTATAAGCGACACTTTATCAATAACTTTCTTCCTGCGCTAGCAACAGGGTATTTTTTAGCTGTACAAAAATGCGCATATAAACATTATTTTGTATCTTCACAAACCTTTCGATATGGTGAGCATTTCTTTGATTCTGATTATTCTATTGTTATGGTAAGTTCTTTATTCATTTTAGGATGTTATTGAATTAATTTTGTATTTTATGTACTAATCTTGCTTCAAGCAAAAACACGGCAGCAAAAACAAGCTGCAGCCGCTCGATATAACGAAAAGGCTAAAGAGGTGAAAAGGAAACTAAGAAATGACAAGAGATTGTTTATAAATGAAATGGCAGAGCAGGCCGAAACATCTGCCAGTAAGGGAGATCTCAAGACGCTCTATGCAACAACCAGAGCTCTGAGTGGGAGGAAAACCAATACCAACAGGCCAGTGAGGAGCAAAAATGGTAAACTTCTAACGTCAATTGAGGAACAATTGGCACGATGGAGAGAGCACTTCCAGGAAGTACTAAACAGTCCAGCACCTCAAGATCCACCAGACCTGGAGCCAGGGGAACCCCTTAACATCAATACCGAGGAAATCACCAGACAGGAAATTCTCAACGCCTTAAATAGTTTGAAGAGTGGCAAGGCAGCAGGGCCAGATAATATCCCAGCAGAGGCATTAAAACAAGGTGGGGAAGAAGTAGTAAATCGACTTCATAAATTACTTAACTTAGTCTGGAACACAGGACAGATCCCAACCGATTGGAAAAGGGGCCTCCTTGTGAAGTTGCCTAAGAACGGTGACTTATCTCAGTGTGGAAAATGGAGGGGCATTACCTTGTTGTCCATACCAAGTAAAGTCCTTACCAGAGTTATTTTGGACAGAATGAAAGAGGCGGTTGACCTTAAGCAGGATTCAGGAAGGAAAGATCTTGTACAGATCAGATAGCCACTCTTAGAATTATTGTAGAACAGACGATAGAATGGCAAGCCCCGCTTTACATCTGCTTTGTTGACTTTGAGAAGGCCTTTGATAGTGTGGATAGGCAAACAATATGGAATCTGTTGAGACACTATGGTGTACCTGCTAAGTTAGTGGAAATAATCCAGCAACTTTACAATGGATTTTCATGCCAAGTTAGCCATGCAGGGAAACTGTCTAAAGAGTTCCAGGTCAACACAGGTGTGAGACAAGGATGTCTGCTGTCGCCCCTCCTCTTCTTGGTAGTTCTCGACTGGGTGACACGCACAGTCTATGCCAGTTCTGGAAAAGGTATCCAGTGGACACTCACGGGGAAACTAGAAGATCTGGAGTTTGCAGATGATCTTGCCTTACTCTCGCACAGGCTACAGGACATGCAAGAAAAAGTTGATGCATTAGGAGCCATCTCGCAGCGCGTAGGTCTGAAGATCAACAAAGAAAAGACGGAAATGATGAGAATTAACAATAAACAGGAGGCTCCAGTGTCAATAGACGGAAGACAGGTAAATCATGTGCAAGAGTTTGTCTACCTTGGCAGCAAGATCAGCATAACGGGAGGCACAGAGGAGGACATACGCGCTAGAGTTAATAAAGCCCGCTGCGCTTTCACAGTCCTGCGACCCATATGGAAAAGTTCGGCCATCTCCATTACCACAAAAATTAGGATATTTAACTCTAATGTCAAGGCAGTTCTGCTGTATGGAGCAGAGACATGGAGAGTCTCCAAGGCAAGCACAGCAAAGATACAGACCTTCATGAATATATGCCTTAGACAGATACTGAAACTGAGATGGCAGGACAAAGTGCCGAACTTGGAACTATGGAGGAAAGCTAGGCAGTAGCCTATATGTGTGCAAATAAGAAGGAGGAGGTGGCGCTGGGTGGGTCACACACTGCGAAAGGCTCACACAAATGTTACACGCCAAGCGCTTGAGTGGAACCCCCAGGGAAAGCGGAAGAGAGGGCGCCCAAGACAGACCTGGAGGCGGAGTCTTCTTGAAGAACTGAAGCCAATAGGGATGTCTTGGGAGATGTCAAAATTAATAGCCGAGGATAGGAAGAAATGGAAGGAAATGGTGGAGGCCCTATGCTCCATAAGGAGCAAAGAGGACTAAGTCATGTACTAATCACAACGAAAATTTAAAACAAAATTATACCCCGAAATAGCTTTGGCGAGAAGGGCGACACAATGTTCCATTTTACACCTCAGTTATTAGTATCTCACATTAAGTGGTCATTTTAATGCAATAGTTTCATCTTTACAGTCAGGTACTTAGTCTATATTTTAATGCTAATTTTTGAAATCAAATTACAAAATTAATCCTTTAAAAGATATCGATTGTACTGTTGATGTTTTGCAGTCGAAATTTATCTTCTTCCGTCCCACTTCTCACTAATTGTCCCAATGTTCACCAATATTATAGCTTTTAAATGATGTGGAAGTCTTCATGTTCTAAAAAACTATGTCTAGCCTTGAGAAATAACATATTTTTAGTAATTCGAACAGCTCACGAAAGGTCTGAAAGAAACACTGACTGCGTGAGTAAGGTTTATCGGCCAAAAGTAGGAAACGAGTCTATGTTATAAAAGTAGGCTATACCTTTATTAAGTATGATCTACAAATGCGACCAGAGGGGGAGGTGGGTACTTGAAATTTTCGTGAGTGTGGCGGACTAAATTTTCTGTAAGGGGACGGACACTGGTAAAAGTATATAATTTTATTTCGTTGAATGGGACGGTAGACGTGCTTTGGGGTGTGTGTGGGGATGGGGGCGGGGGGGGGGGGGTGGGCCTGAATGTAGAGTAGAGTCGCCTGAAAGAAACTCTAATTGCCACTTTTGTCATAATTGAGATTATGTGCATGGTTTAGGGGTATGGCTACGACTATATTTAGTATCGATGTGCATTAACTACAAGTAGATCAAGCCTAAATCCGATTAAAATGCCGATTCTGGATAAAAATCCGTTTTCAATTACATTTTTCGTTTCAGGTTAAATTTGATGTTGAGGTGGTGATTTTGGTTTTGGTTTAGAGAAAAAGATAACACTGTCAACCTAGCGATCGTTGTATCTCTCCCTCAACGGGCATTTTACCTCGTAATAATTATAGTTGCGCTGTCTGTCTGTCTATCTATAATAAGAAATAGTAAGAAATAGTCTCTAGCCGGAAAAGTACACACAGTAATGTGACGTCATTGATTCTCGAGTTAACAATGAATTTAAAAACCAATTTTGTCTAATCTTAAAAGTGGTTTTCGTGAATAGTTTCTTTCATGCAACTTTTCGGGTAGGGACGAAGCCCCACCCCCGCAAAAGAACGTCTAAGCCCCCCCCCCCCCCCACTCAAAAGAAATGACGTCATCGAAATTCTCAAATGAAATCATTGACAATACCGCCTAATTAATGTGCCTAATCTTAAAAGTGGTTTGCGTGGAGCGTTACCAACACATATATACATAGATAGGTGGATGGATGGATGGATTAATGGAAAGATGGACGGATGGACGGACGGATGGATGGATGCATGGAAGGATGGATGGATGGACGGATGGATGGATGGATGGACGGATGGACGGATGGACGGATGAATGGATGTACGGATGGACGGATGGACGGACGGATGGACGTATGGACGGGTGAGCGGACGGACGGATGGATGTGGACGGACGGACGGACGAATAAACGGACAAACAGACAGTGAAACTATTTCATAGGATACTTTGAATCCAGAGTGGCATCACAAGGCATGATGTGATCCGCGCCTGTGACGCCTTTTAGAGGGCGGCATCAACATAAAAAAACACCAACATTTGCAGTCAATTTAATTATTTAACAGTTAAATTTAAACAAAATTGTAGTGGGAGAGGGTGAGACTAAACCAAAACCTTCGGGTTTCAACTGACCTAGTGTCGTCACTTACTAAATTAAATTATTTTAATCTATGCAGACAACCCAAAGTTACAGAACAAATTTAACAATTTTATGCACAGTCCCACTTGTAAGGAACTGTAAAAACATTACATGTAAATGTAGTGTACACTAATATTTACTTTTTGTAATGGGGGAGGGATGATCAAAAATGACTAATAATGACCAGGGAAAATCAGATTTAAAACCAGAAGATATTACTCATACATTATTACTCATACCAAAGAACATCATTACTCATGCAAAAACACATTATTACATATAAAAAGAACTTTGTCCTTCTTGAAAAGCTGTTGAAACTGGTTTTAGAAAACTAAATTTGACTTAGAACATTATACAATTTTCGAATCATAATCTCGTTGATCGTAACTTGTTATATCTCAAATGTGAAAAACAATTATTTCAGGCTTCTATTGCTATATAAAGTCATTAAAAATAGCTTTAATGCCCTTTGTTTAATGCCCTTTGACAATTTATAAATAAAATAAATGAGTTAAACATTTTTATAAGGTAAATCAAACCCCATGAAACTTTAGATGAGTTTTTTTTCTCTAAACTACATATTGGGAGATGTTATATATTAAATTTTTACATGTTACTTTGTTTCAGCTTCATAAATTATCCAAACAGATACATCTGATTGGTAAGTTTTTTGGTATAATATTTAACGAATTTAGTTGGAAAAAAATAGATTTTAACATAGAGACATTATAACACAATAATAAACCCGATTCTGTATTTTATAATAAAAATATATATATATGCCTTGATAAGCATTTGATAGCATGTAGAACAGAGATAGACACTATCGAATACTTTAGAAAATATCATTTGGAACAAACAAAATAAAATTAAAGAAAATTTCAGCCTTTGATAATGAAAGACAAAGTTTTTACTTAGCAGTTTTTGAAAGTGTTTCATGTACTTAGCAGGTTTTGACAGTGATTTAAATACGTAGCAGGTTAAAGCAGTTGTTTATTGGCAATTGAATATTAGCTATAATTCTTATTTTTTACAGACAATAAGGAGAGTTCAAGAAACTGTATTTCAATTTTATTTTTAAAATTATCTACATAAAACAAATATTAAAACTCCAATGAAAAAGTTTAATTTTTTTAAGATGGAAAAGGGCCCCTATTTGCCTCGGGCCCCTATGCATTGCTTACGCTAGCTTTACGGTAGCTACGCCTCTGTATATATAATTCATAGAACAGTAAGAAATACGATCAGCGTTGTATTTTGTAAAATTATATTAGTCAACTTTTAGAATCCCAACGTCTTTCATACAAATCCGAGTTTACCTTAAAAGGTAACTGGCGGGTGGTAATTAGTTTGACGTGTAATTTCACGCCTATAATATATGTTGGTTTGCGTTCGAGACATGTAAGTTATTAACATATCATATTACTTGCAACATGTTTATAATGTTTTACGTTTCTTTAGAAAATGAACTAAAAAGTGCGATGGAAAATATAGAAAAAAATACAACAGATATAAAACTTCAAGTGGATGCCAGTTTAAGTGATATAACACAAGAGGTAAGCTACAAAAAACTGAATGAACACAGTTACTTACATACATTTTACATATTTTAATATATATATATATATACATATATATATATATATATATATATATATATATATATATATATATATATATATATATATATATATATATATATATATATATATATATATATATATATATATATATATATATATTTGCTGCATAACTGTGCTCCGCCACGGTAAATCTTTTAAAATGTACCAATTTGGGAGAAGAGCAGAAATAAACACAACATAAACACAACACAAACACAACACAAACACAACACAAACACAACACAAACACAACACAAACACAATACTAAACAACACAACACAACACAAACACAATACAAACACAACACAAACACAAACACAACACAAACACAACACAAACACAACACAACACAAACACAAACACAAACACAACACAAACACAACACAAACACAACACAACACAACACAAACACAAACACAACACAAACACATCACAAACACAACACAAACACAACACAAACACAACACAAACACAACACAACACAACACAACACAAACACAACACAAACACAACACAAACACAACACAAGCACAACACAACACAAACACAAAATAACAACACACAAATACAACACAAACACAACACAAACATAAATACAAAAGAAAACACAACCGAAAACAAACACAAACGCGACATTTTAAATAATCACGCTAACATAAACGCAAACACTTTATCAAATTACGGTTTCCCAGACAACCTCTACAAGAAAAAGAATTTCCTACAATCTCTAGTTTAACCATCAGTTTAGATAGCACTGAAAATCAAAGCGAAAAACTGTGATTTTGAGATATCATAGAAACAAAAAAAAAACTATAAAACTCTGTGCCCACTAATTAGGAAATTATATAAATAATAATAACATGAATCTATTTTAATTACGAGCCTTAACATAATCAACGCGGTAGGAATTTAAAAAAAATAACTTAAATAGTAATATTTAGCTTGCGTTGAATTACTTTTTAAATTACCTCCCCTGGCATATTAACTAAACATTAATTAAATAGTTTTATTCGACACTACTATTATAATTAATTTTCTGATTCTCTTCTAAAAATCTAAGCGGAAATATTAAAAGACATTGATCCGTTAACTTTGTATTAGCGATGTGCGTGTATTTGATATTGTCTTTATGTTCTTTTGTTAACGAATGCAAAATAGTAGAAGCTGAAAACAGTTAAAAATTGTAAGTTGTTACATGAATAGACCCCACTCCATTAGTTATAATAAGACAATGCGAAGCAAGTAAATGCACGGCATATGATGTTTACTTTTACATTTCTAGAATCTATAGCGATTACGGCAGGAGGAAGGACGGACTGACACACTACCCGCCGCTTATATATATATATATATATATATATATATATATATATATATATATATATATATATATATATATATATATATATATATATATATTGTTATGTCCGACCTCCGACAGCCGCGGAGGGAGCGGACACCCCAGGTTCGTTTGGTATGGTACCGATAGAAGACGTTGTAACGGAATCTCAACAACTTGCCGTGAGCTCGTTAATGCAGTCTAGGGGTAAAACACGACAAATCGAAGAGACTCACACGACTTAAACTATGAATACCTTTTTAATTTATGTACAAGATAATGACACTAGGTAAAATCAAAATGTACAGATTCTATGATTACAATAAATAACCTCAAAATCTCCAACTTACAGTTTGAGAAAATCACAATATATCACAGCTGTGGCTTAGTATATTATACACCAATAAATCATTACTACACACAACTGAATGGCATCATAATTACCACAAAAAACCAAGAAGAGACTTATTGCCTCTACAACAATAGAAATTCAAATAAAGGATCTAACTATTACCGAAGTAATCCAAAAGGTGTAATAATACACCAGAACAAAATATTCAGTAAACTACAACTAGTCACATAATTCCTTATACAAAGGTGAAAATCATGTCACATAATGACAATACTGCAAAATGGCGTACATAACCACTGGCACAACTCTCCTGGTCCAAAGGTCAATCTGGCTGCCTTTGAACTTGAGAATCCCTAGATTAAATAGCATTCAATAATAGGGGAAATAACTCACAAGTCTTACGACTATTGGTTGAGGATCTGTCAAGGATTCTCACGGTCGCAAGACCATTGGTTGAGGATCTGCCAGGGATTAAACATACAATCACATGATGTGACAGAGTTCAGTTGACCGATTCGTACTAGTGAACTGACAATTCTCCCAAGGTCAAATACATAACTCAGGAGATTAAATATACATAAAACAAATAGACCTAAGTAGGTTACATCCCCTCCCTTTTAGAGAGCCATTTTTGTGTAACACAAAAATGGCAATCACTATATGGAACAAATCTGACACAAAAAATGTCCAATTATAGTAATTAACAAAATTTCTATATCAGGAAAAAAACATCCTCAGAAATTAAAGGGAAACAATTAACCTTTTTACAATTTACCAAAGGGCAACAATCCTTCCCAAAATAATAATACATCAAAATTCCTTATGTAAGGATAATAGAAACATATCCATCTGGATATAACATGTGGGAAACTTACAACTTAATTCCTTTATTTAAAAGTCCCACTACAACATCAACTGAATAATGTGATACATTTTTATAACAACTCAATGCACATTATACAAAACCACCTTTAAATAAGGTTCATTTGAAAATAACAGGCATTTTCAACAAGTAATCAGTTTTGAAAAAACCATACAATTCTGATCTGATTGAAAGCTTGGAACTCCAGCCACTAGGCTACAGTTTAATCAAACATAACATTTGCAAAATGGTTATAACTAACCAAAAAAGTTTCACAAGATCAATGTGAACATCAAAAGTTGTTCTACATTCTTGACAAACAGTCAACTACAATGTTATCAGTTCCTTTAATATGGGAAATAACCAGATTAAAGTTTTGGAAAAATAGACACCATCTTAAAATTCTATTGTTATTCTGTCCCACCTTAGTAGTGAACTTAAGAGGACCATGGTCAGAAAATACCATGACTGGATTGATGGAAGAAGTGACATAGACTTCAAAATGTTGTAAGGACAAAACCAAAGCTAAAGCTTCTTTTTCAATGGCGGCAACAGCTGAAAAGTTTTTACAAAAACGTCTATAATAACCAGCCTTCCCTAAGAATGGAGTGTAAAGTTTTAACTACCTGTGATAATTTCTGATTCTCATCAGAAGATAAACGTACACGTTGGTCTTCTAAATGGGCCAAAAATTTAGTATTTAACAATTTTGGGGCCTTTAACTTGTTAAGAGTAGCATCATCAAATTTACTAGAAATACTTATGTGTAACATAAACTTAGCTGTGGAGAAAGAGATAGTGAGTTTACATGATAAACCAGTTGTTTCTTTCTCCGGTCTGGGAAGTAGGTGACGCAGTCCTTGGTAATCTTGTTAAATGCTTCGTCTAGCACAGGAAACGGTTTTATCGGCCTTGGGAATATATTGATTGGGATTCCCAACCAACTGACAGTTCTTACAATGTCTGCAATAACGGGTGTCATCGTTGTGCATTCTCGGCCAAAAGAACAGTTCATTTTCACCGTCGGGGTCTGTAGAGAACGGGTTCTGAACTTCCTGGGGGTGGACTTTGCTTCCCGCTAAGTCGTTACCTAGGAGCAAGTGTACCCCTGGGACAGGTATGGAATCGATCACCCCAAGGATGACATCTCCTTGGATGAGCTGATGTCTCAGGTTGAACTTATGTAGTGGAACTATGGTTGGTTCAGCTCCCACTCCTTGGATGATGGTGACATCACCGGTGTTGGTTTCTGGTGCAATGTTCAATGAGTCTCTCAGCAAAAGTGACTGAGAAGCCCCAGTGTCTCTTAGGACTACGATGTTCCGCGATGATGCTGGATCTCCAGGGTTGCTGATGACAGCATCTGTCATGAATGACGTGAAGCCAACAGTTCTCAATTCTTCACAATTGGTTGCTGCTGATGTAACCGGTTGGTGAAGAGGATAGTCATAAGATGACTGGACGAAAGTGGTTGGCACTTCATTACCTCCCTGTGGACACGTAGGTGTAGTGTCATCACGACGGGCGAGGTTCACCTTTGGACTTGCTTGATGGGGGAGAGCGTTACGAGATGATGTTCGTATATACTCTCTGTTGTCTCGCTGTCGCAGGAAACAGTTCTTGATGATGTGCCCAGGCTTGGAACAATAGTGGCAGATCAGTCGCCTGGCTGTGACTCTGGGTATCTGTGTTGATTGACGAGATCTCAGCAACCGGCCAGCAGGGGGATTGCTGCTGATGAGAGGGAGTACCGGATTGAATTTGGTACCAGAACCCTGTGACTTCTTATGCACCAGCTCGTAGGTATCAGCTGATTCTGCTGCCCTTTTGATGTCTGTTATTCGGTTATCCAAGATGTGTAGTCTGATCTCTTCAGGTACTGCGTTGAGAAAATCTTCTCTTAGTATCAGACTTCTGAGTTTGTCGAAGTCGTCGACATGCTCAGAATGGAGCCATCTTGAAAAGACTTTTTCTTTTTCAAAAAGGAACTCAACATAGGTTTGGTTCTGTTGTTTCCTAATTTTTCTGAACTTAGTTCTGTAGGCTTCTGGAGTTACTTCGTAAGCCTTCAGAATGGCAGCCTTGACCTTTTTGTAATCTGACTGGACTTCGCGAGAGAGTGCCTGGTATGTGGTGGCAGCCTTACCAATTAAAACAGTGCTTAGTAACGTCGTGACTACGTTACTAGGCCATTGACAACTTTCGGCCATGTTCTCAAATGTATTAAAAAATACAACAAGATCTGACTCATCAAACTTAGGGACTAATTTGCAAAACTGGGCCAATGTTTGGGCCACAGACAACTGAGAAGGACCTCCTGACCTCGAACTACTGCCAATATTACCAAACTCATACTCTAACCGCTTCATCTGAACTTCTCTTTCTAACTTTAGTCTGGCCTCAAACTCCCTATCAACAATTTTCACTTCCCGTGCCAAAACTTCAGAAAGGAGACTCTCATCTAACATACCTTCATTAATGAAGTAAACAATAACTTTGTCCTTCAACACCCTAGAGGTCTGCGTAACTGCATACTCCAGGTTTAACTTTTTGACAACTGTTATCAAATCTTTCCTGCCTAAGTTCTCAACTGCTTCCACAGTAGGACTTAACAACAAAGCCTCCATAGCTACAAAGTTTACCAACTAATGAAGAAAACAACTAACCAAGAAACTAGTTCAACTTATTCGAACTTCTGACCTAACTCTAGATCACAAACTCAAACCAGTGCCAAACTTGCACACAAATCAAAATCCCGGACGAGCCCCCACTTGTTATGTCCGACCTCCGACAGCCGCGGAGGGAGCGGACACCCCAGGTTCGTTTGGTATGGTACCGATAGAAGACGTTGTAACGGAATCTCAACAACTTGCCGTGAGCTCGTTAATGCTGTCTAGGGGTAAAACACGACAAATCGAAGAGACTCACACGACTTAAACTATGAATACCTTTTTAATTTATGTACAAGATAATGACACTAGGTAAGATCAAAATGTATAGATTCTATGAGTACAATAAATAACCTCAAAATCTCCAACTTACAGTTTGAGAAAATCACAATATATCACAGCTGTGGCTTAGTATATTATACACCAATAAATCATTACTACACACAACTGAATGGCATCATAATTACCACAAAAAACCAAGAAGAGACTTATTGCCTCTACAACAATAGAAATCCAAATAAAGGATCTAACTATTACCGAAGTAATCAAAAAGGTGTAATAATACACCAGAACAAAATATTCAGTAAACTACAACTAGTCACATAATTCCTTATACAAAGGTGAAAATCATGTCACATAATGACAATACTGCAAAATGGCGTACATAACCACTGGCACAACTCTCCTGGTCCAAAGGTCAATCTGGCTGCCTTTGAACTTGAGAATCCCGAGATTAAATAGCATTCAATAATAGGGGAAATAACTCACAAGTCTTACGACTATTGGTTGAGGATCTGTCAAGGATTCTCACGGTCGCAAGACCATTGGTTGAGGATCTGCCAGGGATTAAACATACAATCACATGATGTGACAGAGTTCAGTTGACCGATTCGTACTAGTGAACTGACAATTCTCCCAAGGTCAAATACATAACTCAGGAGATTAAATATACATAAAGCAAATAGACCTAAGTAGGTCACAATATATATATATATATATATATATATATATATATATATATATATATATATATATATATACTTTAATTACTAATACTCAGTGATAATTATAAAATTCATAAAATAAAACTTTGAAATAATTGAACTTTCAGGTAAAAGCAGTAGTAGAAAAGTTATCAAATTTAGGTAGGTCGACTTAAATTTCTATTCACAATCATTAAATTATCTTTCTTTGAAAATTAAGTCCTTGATGTCATTTTTACTTTCTCGTATACGAAATATAGAGGAATTATTATAAACGTGCTGAAAATCGAAATTGAGATATCACAAATCTCGACGTTTTACAACTCCCTGTGTCGGAAAAACATAGTTCTGTATCTTTGTCCGTGTGTGTATTTGTGTTTTTGTGTCTCTTTGTTTGTGAACACGATAACGTGAGAACAATTACTGCTAGGTTGATGTAATTTCATATATAAATATATGAATATTATATCAAATTTTTAGTTCTGCTTCAACTTTTCAGCGATTTCCGTAAACGGAAGTGGAACTTGTTCAAAAGCCTATAACTTGAGTACTCTTTCTTGTAGACGAAATTTCACATCTAGGTAAAAGATCAAATTATCTATTTACTGTTAAAGTTTGAGTCATTTCCGGTGACTCAAGTAGCATTTTTCGCTTTTTCCTATTTCTCAGAAGACGCATATGAAATTATTTTTAACATGATTTCTCTGTGTAACGTCCCTTACAGTCGGAAAAATGCGAACACTTCTACCGGACCGAGTTAGTTTAAATTTGTCACGTAGGTCAAGACTCAAATACAATGTATTGTGATATAAACTGTTACTTAATTAGATGAATAATTAACTCTTTAAATTATGACGTGCTAATGTTCCGCAATAATATAAACATCTTGTTTGATTTTCATTTGGTGCGCAATTCTTTTTCTACAAGATTCAATTTTATTTTTAAAAGTTTCAGTATTTAAAAATTGATTAAAAAATAATGTCTATATCCCGAGTTGCCATCCCTCTTAAATTTGTATAAGAATATTCGAGAAAGTTTAGGGGAGATTGTCAACGGTAACATGTATTAATTACAATGAAAATATAATAATCTGTAAAATGTGTAAATTTAACCTGTAGGAGGGTCTGAGCCACTTCTCTACTGGGAATATAGCAAACATATTTTTAAATATGTATTCGACTGTCACGTGAAAGTAATAGAAGCTAATTAAGGAATCGTAGCAAGTAAACTTAATAGTGGCTAGCAAAAGATCTGATGTTTTCGCTACAATTCTATGTGCACAGATTACATCCTTAAAGCAGTAGCGTAGCGAGGGGGGGCTGGGGGGACATATGCCCCCGGGCGCCGACCTTAGGGGGCGCCAAAATAGGTTGGAAAAATAAAAATGAAAGCTTGAGGGGGGTGCATTTCGAAAGTTTGAGTGGGGGGGTGCAAATCGAAAGTGCAAATCAAAAGTTCGTCCACGGGCGCCGGGAAGGGTCGCTACGCCTCTGTCTTAAAGTAATAACAACCTGGTCTGATTACCACTTGGGTCATGCAAGGGTTTTCCGCCTTTTGTAAAATAAAATGATACAGTGTATCATATTGTTGTATCTACTGCTCTATGGCTGATACACATGCAGGATGGAAGTGTCATTTTCGGTAACTGAAATGTCTACTCAACTGCCACGTGGAATTATATCACTGGCAGGAATACTTTAAGTGAAATAAGTACTCAATAATCCCGTGTGGTAAGACACGGGCAGTGTAAAGCTTACTTAAGTAAATCAGTTAAGTTATCGACTGTCAAATGTACTAAGCCACGAACATGGTAACAGTTTAAGGTATAATGCATCACAGCAAGAAAATACATATGGCATTTATTGAAACCAATTGTTACAATGATAATCACATATTATGCATATCAAAACTGTTACACTAAAAAAAGAAATTACTAAGTCAAACTATACCCAGAGCACGTAAGAGTACGGCCGTCGACATGAACTCCGCTTGCAAAACGAAATATAGAGTAAGAGTAAGAGAACGGATCTGGGTTTCGTCCCCCTTAAATACACCAATACTTTGTATATCACGTGACTAGTCCCTCCATCCAGACTGGACGGTGCGTTAGGTGTGAACTTGTTGGTCAAGCCAATGATATCATTGGCCGCTAAGTCAGATGACAAAAGTTATGTGCGCTAAAATAACCGACAGAAAGTGGAGGGTGGTGGTGGGGAATTAGAATGTGAGTAACTACTGGGATCGTAGGCCAGGCAAGATGGTGGTAAATAGTATTACCGTCACAGAGTTAACTCCCGCATTTTTAAAAGTATTATATGTGCAGCGATCAGTGGCGTAACTTTTAGTTAAAGAAGGCGCCTATTTCGTGGTCGGCGTGTGTGTTAAACAGTTTTTCAATTAAATTGTCTTTTTACGACGTGACACACATTTTACACGTTTTTTTTTTGCTGACTGAAGTATGATATGAGTGTCACCAGTATAGACCATGTCGTGCTCAGACAAATTCAGAAAAAGGTGTACTTGCCGCTCCCTCTACTCATAAAACATGGATAAGCCACAGGCAATTTTCATAACGAATTCATCTTCTAATTAATCGGGAATGCTGGCGATATCAAGGGAAGAAGAAAATGGGTTACGTGTCAATGCAGATTCTTCTTCTTTCAGCTCAAGGAAAATAGCGCGGCAGTTCTTTTTCAAGAGCTTGAAGATGCCCAGAAATCGCTTCTTTCAATTTTTTAAATTACCTCACAATCAGATCAATCTACCTCCCTGCAGAGTTTCTCAAATTTCAATATATCCAAGATTTATTTTTTCTTTGCCAATTTTACATCTTTGATAAAAATACCCTGAGATTATGTTGATGTTGGAATATATCTGCTAGGCATGATACTCTGTCCAACCACTCTTTAATTCATGCCGACGAATCAACTCCATATCTTTTTTGGTATGTTTCGAATGACTCGTCGCAACTGATGTTTTAGTACGCACAGTACGCATTGTTACTTCTCTATTCCATTTCCAGTAATGTTAGTAAGCGGAATTTCAGATTTCTTCAAAATATTGATGTTTTGTTTCTCATTGCTAAAGTTTAGTATACCAGTTGGCTACCCCCAAGAAAGCCCTTCGCGACCCCCCTGGGAACCAGTGCGTTAGAGGGTCGGTAGACTTTCTTTGGGGGACTCTGCCCCTACCCCCAACCCCCTCCAAGGTTGCGTGAAAGAAACTCTAAATTCGCCTTTTGTAAAGTTTGAGCTAAGGTGCAAGTTTTAGGGCTATAATTATGACTATATTTAGTATTAATGTGCTGTTACTACGTGCCGACTCTGGATAAAAATCAGTGTTTCAAGACATTCTTCGTTTCAGGTTAAATATGAAGTTGAGGTGGTGATTTTAGTTTTAGTTTTGGTTTAGAGAAATGTCAACACTATCACGTTTGCGCCCGTTGTATTTCTACCTCAGCAGGTCATTTTTCTCGTGTTATAAGATTTGACGTTTCCTTTTTATATTAGTCTTATTTTACTATCTCCTTTTGCAAAATTTTACAAAAATTGAAATAAATTAACGCAATTGTTTACTTTACAAATGTTGTGACATTACTTTATTTAAGTTTTATTAGAGACCGCCAATAGCAGCTAGGCATTTTAATATATAGTCATGAACAAATTTAATTGTTAAATTAAACATGTATTTTTTCTTTAAATGAAAAAAAGATAATTGAAATAGAAAAGCATAAAGATACTCTAAAAATATCTATACGTAGGCTTTTATTTTTATAAAATTCTAAAAATTAACGTACACATCACCTGCCGTTTTTCAATAATACGGTTCTATAAACTAATATTTTAGAATATAAAAATTTGTAAGTGTACGGGTTACATCATACAGAAAATTGTTACTTAATATTTAGATAAATTATAAAACCGACTGTTTAGCTAAAATTAGTAAAGATTATGCTATTAGTCTAGACATTTATTAACTTTTTGTTTAACAGATGCTTTCAAAATGTTGGTAAAAAAGTGCATACAATAAGCCCGAAACATTAATACTTATCTACATTTTTGTTTCTAAAAATGAATAACGCTATTCATCATCTTGGACACAAGTAAAAAAAAATAATTGTTCATACTATTTAAATCTAAAATAGCATTATTATATACTCATCAATAACTACAATACCAAGACGCAAGATCGATAAGAAAAATATTTAATTTGTTTTTAAACAAAACAATTAAATTTAAAATAAAATGTATACCAACAAAACATATTGTTCACATAAACTATTATAAATAAACCGTGAGTGATCTCCTCTAAACTTTCGCGATTATTCTTATATTACATTACAGGGGAAGGCAACTCGGGATATAGACATAATTTTTAATCCATTTTTAATTACTGAAACTTTTTAAAACAGAATAGAATCTCGTAGAAAAAAGAATCGCACACTAAGTGAGCGCTAAATAAAAAGTGTATAATAGTGCGGAATATTATTAGTACTTCATAAATTCACAGGCGTTTTTGAGAAATCGGAAAAAGCCTAAATTACTTCTTCCGTTCAACGGAAGTTACTAAAAATGTAACAGAAAGCAGAGAATTAGATCTTTTAGTTACACGTTAAATTTCATTAATCTATCTCAAATAATACTCTAGTTACCGGCTTTTGAAAAATTGAAATTAGAAAACATTTCTGGTTATCGAAAAAAGCTGAAAAGTCGATATAGAACTACAAATTTGATATAGTACTTACATATTAAATTCCATCAAACTACCTGTAATGGTACACAAGTTATCGTGTTCACAGACACACATACACACATACACATACAAACACAGACATACGGACAAGATTAAAAAACTATGTTTTTCCGCATCAGTGAGGTGTAAAACGTCGAGACTTGTAAAATCTCGATTTTCTTTGCACTATTACAATACTTTCTCTATACATTGTATACGAGAAAGTAAAAAGTAAACTGGTCAATTTTTATTTTCATAAAGTATATTTTGTGATTTAATAATTATTTGGAGGTTCTTACTATCCTAAAACATATAATAATAAAACCATGTGTTAGACATATTCATCCATATTTATGCTGAATCTAATAAAAATGCTGAGAGGGGGTAGATTCTTTGTTGAAAATCTAAAATTCGTAAGTAAGTAAGCATATATATATATATATATATATATATATATATATATATATATATATATATATATATATATATATATATATGCATTCATTCATTCATTCATTCACTCACTCACTCACTCACTCACTCACTCACTCACTCACTCACTCACTCACTCACTCACTCACTCACTCACTCACTCACTCACTCACTCACTCACTCACTCACTCACTCACTCACTCACTCACTCACTCACTCACTCACTCACTCACTCACTCACTCACTCACTCACTCACTCACTCACTCACTCACTCACTCACTCACTCACTCACTCACTCACTCACTCACTCACTCACTCACTCACTCACTCACTCACTCACTCACTCACTCACTCACTCACTCACTCACTCACTCACTCACTCACTCACTCACTCACTCACTCACTCACTCACTCACTCACTCACTCACTCACTCACTCACTCACTCACTCACTCACTCACTCACTCACTCACTCACTCACTCACTCACTCACTCACTCACTCACTCACTCACTCACTCACTCACTCACTCACTCACTCACTCACTCACTCACTCACTCACTCACTCACTCACTCACTCACTCACTCACTCACTCACTCACTCACTCACTCACTCACTCACTCACTCACTCACTCACTCACTCACTCACTCACTCACTCACTCACTCACTCACTCACTCACTCACTCACTCACTCACTCACTCACTCACTCATTTCTTTCTTTCTTTCATTCTTTCTTTTATCTTTATTTATTTATGGAGCTCTTTTGTTATTTAGAAAACGTAACAACAACTTTAAAGGGAACTATAGCTACTGAAATAAGTAAACTTGCTGCTAGCAATAAAGAATCAGTATGTCAGGTAAACAATGTTCTTAATGTGTATATACACTAATGTATACTTAACAGCAGTCTTACATATTTTATCCATATATATATATATATATATATATATATATATATATATATATATATATATATATATATACTAAAATTAGTAATATATATACTCCTTTTTTTCAGGTACAAAAAGAACTATTAGGTAAGTCGAACACTTTTATTAGCAAGTATTAAACTATCTTACAGCTTGTGTGTTGGGAGCAAATACAGAATTAGATGAATAATCCCCAACCCCTTCTGCAAAAACTTTTTTTGTTCCCCTTGTATATATATATATATATATATATATATATATATATATATATATATATATATATATATATATATATATATATATATATATATATATAATATATATTTATATGTATGTATATTTTTTAATATATTCACTAAATTTTTAAAAAATTCCTAATTAAGTATTTTAACCAATATCATAGCAAAATATATCCATTTAGTGATAAACCACATTAAAATAACGCATACACTCATTTACGAACAGAAAAAGCATTTTAAAATAAATGTTTAAAACTCATTTTTGGCCCCAGAAATGTGTGAAAAGAAAAATTTTAAATCAAACTTGCTGGAATTATCCTTATTAAAACCTCAACCTGAAACCTAAACACAAACATTAACACAAAAATAAATAAAAACCATAACCACGATTTTATTTAGCATGCTTAGGAAAAAAAGATTTTTTTTCACATAAATATTACCCACCGAAGTCAGCGGTGCACCTTCGTAAACAGAGATCAGCCAGAATAAGTGTATTGTGCTTAATCTTTTATTTATAAGAATAAGAAATGGCAAACTACCCGCTCCACCAATCTAAGCTAATATACTTCGCTATAATTACCATGAAAACTGTAGTTTCCATACACAGTGCTTCTGAGTGAATATTCAATAAATACCATTCTAACGTGTTGTGTATTATGAACTTTCACAATGTATAGGTGTGTAGGCTGGGCGTATCTAGACATGTTTGAGTTGTGACGCTTGTGATGAAGTCGAATCCAGCTGCACTTTTTAACGTATTACATGTTGTGTGTTAACGATGGCTATATTGATCAAACAAAGTTGCAATTCACCTACATTTCATGAAACACACCAATTGTAAAAATAGTGATGTTACTCTCCTTGAACCGTTATTTCCCTACCCCCACCCGTCCCATCCAATTACCACAACGCACTTAAGGAAACGTACCATAGTTTAAAAAAAATTAAAAAGTTCAGTTTGTTTTAGTAAATCCGTATGTCAATAGTGCCTAACCTATAGAAAAAATAAGAAACACTTTACAACTAGCAGCTTTGGTTGCTATGTAAACCACAAAAAAGTGTGAAAATTCACAGCTGTCTAAACATCTATAAATTTGATCTCATGAAAGATAAATAATATTTTATTATAGATTTTCGCTTTTTTTTTCTTTTAATCTATGCAAATCTACATGTTTTTTTTTAAATTTTTAATAAAATGTCTTTTACTTTCTAGTATACGAAGTATAGTAAAAGTATTCTAATTGTGCTATAAAATAGCGGGATTTTTACAAATCTCGACGTTTTACACCTCCCTGAGTCGGAAAAACATTTTTGCAATTTTTGTCCGTATGTGTGTGTGTGTGTGTATGTGAACAAGACAACTTGAGTAGGCCTACCGTTACAGCTAGTTTGATGAAATTTCATATGCAATTATTATATCAAATTTGTAGTTCTGTATCAACTTTTCAGCTATTTCCGATAACCAGAAGTCGAACTTTTTCCTCTTTCAATTTTTCAAAAGCCTAAAACTTGAGTACTGTTTAAGATAGGTAAATAAATATTTATATGTAAGTAAAATATCTAATTCTATGCCTCCTCTCACACTTTGAGCAATTTCCGTAGATCGGAAGTAGTAATTTACGCAATTTCCAATTTCTTAAACACTGAATTTATAGTACCAATAATATTCCGCACTATTATACACATATTGTTTGGGGTTCACTTGATGCGCAATTCTTTTTTCTTCGAGATTCTATTTTATTTAAGTAATTAAAGTAATTTAAGTAATTAAAATGGATTAAACATCATGTCTATATCCCGAGTACCCATCCCCCATTGTGTTATATGAGAATATTCGAGAAAGTTTATGGGAGCTCACTCCAGGTTTATTAATGCAAACTTTTACTTAACACTATGTACAAAAATAAAGGGGTGGTGATATCATTAATATATCTTATGTATCGTAGTAATCTAAATTTACAAAAGTAGTAATTAAATGTTTAAATATATGTGACAAAGGGTTGCAGAGCCTTAATAGTTTGAAAATGTTTAAATATATGTGACAAAGGGTTGCAGAGCCTTAATAGTTTGAATTTTGAGTAAAAATGCAAAGTTAAGAAAAAGTGAAAACAATGGTGGGAAAAGGCACTATGCGTTGTAAAGTTTTAGATGTATTTTTCTATGTTAGCAGAAAATATGTATACAACAGGTAATGAGTTGATAACTTTTAAGTAATACATATCCTATTAGTAGAGTGTTATTATCAGAACAACTATTTAACAAACCAGATTACGTTCTTCTTGAACGACGCTAGTCTCACATTAATACAATGTTTATCACTTCTTACATTGTAACTTACACAAGTTCATTACCTCTTGATAATTAACTACTATACTTTCCTGTGTACATCGCTGGAGGCTAGATACACCCCCACTTCACTCATACGCACTCCTCCCTACCACTTGATAGTGTGTGAAGATCCGATTACTTAAGTTCATTCAACCTTGATAAAATATCCGTGCAGTGTTTCTTCCAGACTTTTTTCTCCGGGGGGGCACTTGAAATCTTCGGGGGGGCGGTAAACTTTCTTCGGGGGGGGGCGGACACTGTTAAAAGTATATATTTTCTATATAAATTATATAAATTTCATTTCGTTCGGGGGGGCGGTAAAAATTTTTCGGGGGGGCTTCGCCCCCCCGAAGAGATGCCTGGAAGAAACTCTGTATCCGTGTAGTTAGCGTAAGGCACTATTTTTTCGTTCACTGCAAAAGTGAATGCTTATCAGCTTTTCCATCTTGTATGCCTATTTACATCCGTTGCTAGGAAATTCTACACAGAGTATTAACACATTGCAGTCCGATATAAAGTCTGATCAAAACGTTCAAAGCCTATGACATAATGATGTAACAAGATTATAATCTGGCAACTGATTGATTGACGAGCAGGAGATGAAGGGGTTGGGCTGTATTACATTCTTGAAACTGACATACATATTAAAACATACATAACATCGTTTAATAGTTTTAGCAATGACAATCACAGTTGAGAATCAACTGTACATTTCTTGACAAAGTTTGAAATATTAACCTAAATGTTATTGCATAAATGTTAAAACAACAAATTAAAACAACAGTAGTATATGCAAATAAAACAAACAAACGAAGATAGGCTATTGTT
>NW_026732005.1:1090000-1105000 GCF_028476545.2 Physella acuta
AATGTGTATGTACAGTAATATATAACAGCAGTCTTACATATTTTATCCATTTTTATATATATATATATATATATATATATATATATATATATATATATATATATATATATATATATATATATATATATATATATATATATATATATATAATAAAATTAGTGATATGTACACTCTTGTTTTTAGGTACAAAAAGAACTATTAGGTAGGTCAAGCACTTTTATTCGCAAGCATTAAACTATCTTACAGGTTGTGTGTTTGAAGCAAATACAGAATTAGATGAATAATCCCCAACCTCTTCTGAAAAAACTTTTTTTTCCTTACATAAAAACATATACATATATATATATATATATATATATATATATATATATATATATATATATATATATATATATATATATATGTATAATATATATATATAATATATGTATATATGTATATTTACTTTCTCGTATATACTTAGTATAGAGAAAGTATTGTAATCGTGCAAAAAAAAAATCGAGATTTTTACAAATCTCGACGTTTTACACCTCACTGATACGGAAAAACATAATTTTGCAATCTTGTCCGTATGTCTGTGTGTCTGTCTGTCTGTCTGTGTGTCTGTGTGTAAACACGATAACTTGAGTACCGTTACAGCTAGGTTGATGAAATTTCATATATAAGTATTTTATCAAAATCGTAGATCCGTATCAACTTTTAAGTGATTTCCGATAACCGGAAGTGGTACTTTTCCTACTTTGAATTTTTCAAAAGCCTATAACTTGAGTACTATTTCAGATAGATAAATGAAATTTCACATGTAAGTAAAAGATCTAATTCTCTACCTTCTGTTAAATTTTGAGTAATTTCTGTTTACGGGAAGTACTAATTTACGCTATTTCCGATTTCTCAAAAACGCATCTAAATTTATAAAGTACTAATTATATTGCGCACCATTATGAACATCTTTATTCGGCGTTCGCTTGGTGTGCAATCCTTTTTTCTATGAGATTCTATTTTTTTTTAAAAGTTTATGTATTTAAAATTGATTAAAAATCATAACTACATCCCGAGTTCCCATCCCCTGTTGTTTTATATAAGAATATTCGAGAAAGTTTAGGGGAGATCACTCCCGGTTTATTTTAAATTTATTCACTAATTTTTTTAAAAATTCCTAATTTAGTAATTTAACCAATATCATAACAAAATATATCCATTTAGAGATAAACCACATTAAAATAACGCATTAACTTATTTAAGAACAGAAAAAGCATTTTAAAATAAATGTTTAATACTCCTTTTTGGCCCCAGAAAATCGTAAAAAGAGAAACTTCAAATCTAGCGTGCTGTCAAGAATGACTGAAATACAGAAGCTTAATCCTGTGTTCCGTTAATCAGAACCTTTATTTAAATATTTATATTATTAATTTAGTCTTCATTTCAAAATAATAATTAAGAAAAGCAAATGTTTGGATGCCCATTTCCTTACATAAAAATTATAATGTTAAAACACAAGCAGAACAAATTTTCAACAGGCTTGATATATATATATATATATATATTTATACTAGCGGTCCCGACCAGGCCCTGCACGGTACATATGGACAAATGAGAAATAATATATAGACCCAACTCTAACCCTAACCACAACCAACCACTATCACAACCACAACCAAAAAGACAAACATATATGTAAACCTAAACCTAAAATGTTAACTTAAACGTGACCTTTATTTTAACCGTAACCGTAAACGTTAATTATAATCCTCACAACGACCTTAACCTCAGACATACGGAAAAAAACAAACTTAAACATAAACGGACCTTAACCATAGCCTCACCCACAAACATATACATAAATATAAATCATTTCTCCTACTCACGCTTCTACAATCGCATAAACACAAACGTAAACATAAATATTAATATATGCCCTATTCCTTCCCTGCACTTTTACGACTAAAAAATACAATCAAATAAACACCAATGCAAACACAAACAACACAAACGGATACAAAAATAAAAAGGCAAACACAAAAACAAACATAATTCTAACCTTCACCACAACTCATCCTCGAACATAAACACAAAAATTGACATGAACAAAAACATAAATAAAAACATAAAAAAACCATCCCTCACTACAACCTCAACCTAAACTACAAGCATGTACATATAATATACATATAAATAAACATAAACCCTCTGTTATTCCCGTACTTCTAAGCCTAATAAAGCAACCGCATAAACATAAAGAATTATTCTTACCAAAACCTCAACCTGAAACCTAAACACAAACATTAACACAAAAATAAATAAAAACCATAACCACGATTTTATTTAGCATGCTTAGGAAAAAAAGATTTTTCTTTCACATAAATATTACCCACCGAAGTCAGCGGTGCATCTTCGCAAACAGAGGTCAGCCAGAATAAGTGTATTGTGCTTAATCTTTTATTTATAAGAATAAGAAATGGCAAACTACCCGCTCCACCAATCTAAGCTAATATACTTCGCTATAATTACCATCAAAACGGTAGTTTCTATACACAGTGCTTCTGCGTGAATATTCAATAAATACTATTTTACTGTCTTGTGTATTATGAACTTTCACAATGTATAGGTGTGTAGGCTGAGCGTATCTAGACATGTTTGAGTTGTGACACTTCTGATGAAGTCGAATCCATCTGCACTTTTTAACGTATTACATGTTGTGTGCTAACGATGGCTATATTGATATTGATCAAACAAAGTTGCAATTCACCTACATTTCATAAAACACACCAAATGTAAAAATAGTGATGTCACTCTCCTTGAACCGTTATCTCCCTACCCCACCCGTCCCACCCAATTAATACAACACACTTAAGGATACGTACCACATATGAAAAATAAACCGGGAGTGATCTCCCCTAAACTTTCTCGGATATTCTAATATAAAACTACGACGGATGGTAACTTAGGACATAGACTATATCTGTAATCCATTTTTAATTACTTAAACTTTTTATAATAGAATGGAATCTCGTAAAAAAAGAATTGCACACCAAGTGAATGCCTTATAAAATGTGCATAATAGTGCGGGATATTATTAGTACTTTATAAATTTACGTGCGTTTTTGAGAAATCGGAAATAGCGTAAACTAGTACTTCCGGTCAACAGAAATTACTCAAAATTTAACAAATGGTAGAGAATTAGATCTTTACTTACTTGTAAAATTTTATTTATGTATCTGAAAAAGTACGCAAGTTATAGGCTTTTGAAAAATTCAAAGTAGAAAAAGTACCACTTCCGGTTATCGGAAATCGCCCAAAAGTTGATACGGATCTACGATTTTGATAAAATACTTGTATATGAAATTTTATCAACCTAGCTGTAACGGCACTCAAGTAATCGTGTTTACAAACAGACACACACACACACACACACAGACAGTAAGTCTTGTAATCGTGCAAAAAAAAATCGATATTTTTACAAATCTCTACGTTTTACACCTCACTGATACGGAAAAACATAATTTTGCAATCTTGTCCGTATGTCTGTGTCTGTCTGTGTGTGTGTGTGTGTGTGTGTGTCCGTTTGTAAACACGATAACTTGAGTACCATTACAGCTAGGTTGATGAAATGTCATATATAAGTATTTTATCAAAATCGTATCAACTTTTGAGCGATTTCCGATAAACGGAAGTGGTACTTTTTCTACTTTGAATTTTTCAAAAGCCTATAACTTGATTACTAATTCAGATAGATAAATGAAATTTCACATGTAAGTAAAAGATTTAATTCTCTACCTTCAATCAAATTTTGAGTAATTTCCGTTGAACGGAACTACTAATTTACGCTATTTCCGATTTCTCAAAAAACGCATGCAAATTTATAAAGTACTAATAATATTGCGCACTATTACGCACATTTGGTTTTGGTGCTCGCTTGGTGCGCAATTTTTTTTCTACTAGATTTTATTCTATTTTTAAACGTTTAAGTAAACAAAAATCATGTCGATATTCCGAGTTGACATCCCAAGTAGTGTTATATTAGAATATTCGAGAAAGTTTAGGGGAGATCACTCCCGGTTTATTTTTCTTTTAAACTATGCAATTCTACATTATTTTTTTTTTTAATTTTATAATAGAATGCATTTTACTTTCTTGTAATCGATGTATAGAGGAAGTCTTGTAATCGTGCTACAAAATAGCGGGCTTTTTACAAATCTCGACGTTTTCCACCAGCCTGAGTCGAAAAAACATAGTTTTGCAATTTTGTCCATATGTCTGTGTGTATGTGTGTGTATGTGTATATGTGTGTCTGTGAACACGTTTACTTGAGTACCGTTACAGATAGTTTGATGAAATTTCATATGCAAGTATTATATCAAATATGTAGTTCTGTATCAACTTTTCAGCTATTTCCGATAATCAGCAGTGGAACTTTTTCTGCTTTCAATTTTTAAAAGCATATAACTTGTGTACTGTTTCAGATAGGTAAATGAATATTTATATGTAAGTAACAGCTCCAATTCTCTGCCTCCTCACAAATTTTGAGAAATGTCCGTTAAACGGAAGTAGTCATTTACGCTATTTCCAATTTCATAAAAACGCATGTGAATTTATAGTACTAATAATATTCCGCACTATTATACACATTGTTTGGGGTTCACTTGGTGCGCATTTCTATTTTCTTCGAGATTATATTCTATTTAAGTAATTTAAGTAATTAAAAATGGAGACATATCCCGAGTTGCCACCCCCTATAGTGTTATATGAGACTATTCGAGAAAGTTTAGGGGAGCTCACTCTCGGTTTATTAATGCAAACTTTTACATAACACTTCTTACGAAAATGAGGGTGTGGTGATATTATTAATATATCTTATGTAGCGTAGTAATTTAAATTTACAAAAGTAGTGTTGTAAGTGCTATAATATATGAGAAAAAGGGTTGCAAAGACTTAATAGTTGGTATTTTGGGTAAAAATGCAAAGTTGAGAAAAAGTGAAAAGAATGGTGGAAAAGGGCACTAGGTGTTTCCTCTTATAGAAAACAGAAAAAAATAGTTCTTATTCTGTGTGGAAGAGCCATTTGACTAATAAAATACGTGTTAATTTATGTTGTAAAGTTTTAGATGTATTTTTCTATGTTAGCAGAAAATATGTATACAACAGGTAATGAGTTGATAACTTTTAAGTAATACATATCCTATTAGTAGAGTGTTATTATCAGAACAACTATTTAACAAACCAGATTACGTTCTTCTTGAACGACGCTAGTCTCACATCAATAAAATGTTTATCACTACTTAAATTGTAACTTACACAAGTTCATTACCTCTTGATAATTAACTACTATACTTTCCTGTGTACATCGCTGGAGGCTAGATACACCCCCACTTCACTCATACGCACTCCTCCCTACCACTTGATAGTGTGTGAAGATCCGATTAGCCATACATTATTTAAGTTCATTCAACCTTGATAAAATATCCGTGTAGTTAGCGTAAGGCACTATTTTTTCGTTCGCTGCATAAGTGAATGCTTATCAGCTTTTCCATCTAGTATGCCTATTTACATCCGTTGCTAGGAAATTCTACACAGAGTATTAACACATTGCAGTCCGATATAAAGTCTGATCAGCCCGTTCAAAGCCTATGACATAATGATGTAACAAGATTATAATCTGGCAATTGATTGATTGACGAGCAGGGGATGAAGGGGTTGGGCTTTGTTAAATTTTTCAAACTAACAGACATATTAAAACGTACTTAACATTGTTTAATAATCTAGCAATGACAATCAAAGTTGAGAATCAACTGTACATTTCTTGACAAAGTTTGAAATATTAACCTAAATGTTATTGCATAAATTTTAAAACAACAAATTAAACAGTAGTATATGCAAATAAAACAAACAAATGAAGAAAGGCGATGTTTTGTTTATGTAATAACAAGATGGCTACCTAGCCCACGTGGTTAGGCGCAACCTATCATGAATTTTTTTTAATTTACTGTCGTGTAATATGATTGGTGAAGCGTATCAATGAATCCCTTCCCATTCAATATTTGTATGTCCATGCACTTATATTGAGTTTGACCTCACATTTTACTTTGTAGAAATGTTTTTCCTACTTAGTTTTAGAACAAAGGAAAATATATTCAATACATATACATTTTTAAAGCGACCACCGCTTGTATTTTTGCTTATATAGAAAGTAGTTAAGTCTTATTTATTTGCAGAGATTCTTTTGTTTTATCCCGTTTAGTACATTATTGCACACACGCTTGTTATTAAAACGTTTTTATGCATTTAAAAATTATTGTGGCTGGATGAATTCACCTGACAATAAAAAATGTGAATTTCTCCTAAAATAAATTTTAATCTTAATATTTTAAACAATAATATATAACTACTATATAAGTCAAGATTATAATTCAATAACCTTAAATACTATTTAACACTCCCACCCCTCTAAGTTTAAGTTAACAAAGATAACATGTGTTACATCATAAATAACAAAATAACATAAACATTTACGTCCGTGTTTCGTGATAGTGTCCCATAATAGGGCCCTTCGTGTAACAATCTACTTGGGGCCAAGTGCTGCTAACGACAAACTTATTGGAAGGTTGATGTACTTTTGATATAACAAAGTAGTAAAAATAATTGTTGTTTCTCAACTTTGTATTACACAAAAATAGTGTAATTCCACACGTTTTAAATATATGTTGCACTTAATAAAAAAACATATTTAAGAAGATATAAAATTACTTAGACAGTATTTTCTGTTTTTCTGCCATTTTGATAAGTCTGGAAAATCAGCGCTGTAGCTCTTTTATAAAAGAAAATTATTCACTAAATACATGTAAATACAACAGTCTAACCACATTTAATACATTGAAATATAATTTGTTTTTCAAACAGTAAAGTTGTTAATAATTTTAAGCAATTTTTTCTAGCGTGTAATATATATATATATATATATATATATATATATATATATATATATATATATATATATATATATATACATACATATATATGTATATATAATTCTATATATTTAATTTTATTATTTGATTTGTATTTCATTATTTAGAGAACGTCACGGCAACACTGCAGACTACTATAGCTTTTGAAATAAATAAAGTTGCTGTAAGCAATATGGAATCAATGAAACAGGTAAACGGTAGTTTAAATAAATAAATAAATAAATAAATATATATATATATATATATATTTATATATATATATATATATATATATATATATATATATATATATATATATATACATATATATATATATATATATATATATATATATATATATATATATATATATATATATATATATATATATATTTACTAGCCGCTTACCCGTGCTTCGCCACGGTCAGTCATTCTTTAAACGTACCAAATGAACACAAATACAAAGGAAAACATGCGAACAAAAAAAACGCAATTAAAAAACACCAACACAAAAGCAGAAACCCAACGCAAACGTAATACTCAATCACAAACGCAAAGACAAATACAAACAAAAAAGAAAGCACAATCTTAACACAAACGCAAACAGAAACAAAATCGCAAACACAACTCAAACAGAAAAGAAAACGCAAACACAAACGTAAACGTAAACACAAAACACAATCGGAAACACAAATACAAACAAAAAAGAAAACAAACGTAAAGCGCCAAACCGTGTATTGACGAAAATTGTACCCTACATGGCGCCGCCCATAAAAAACTTTAGTTTTCTTCTTCGCAGAAATATTCTCGAGAGTATTCTCATCTACTCCCTAAAGTTTCATGGCAATCGGTTGAACCGCATCCGAGTTTTATTTCTTATATACCGTGTATAGAGAAAAAAATCGCTTCCCCCCGGGAGCGCCGCCCTTGCAATATTAAAAAAATATTTTTGTTTGCAGAACCCTACCATTGAGTGGTCTAATCATCTCCCCAAAGTTTCCTGGTACACGGATGAACGGTGTGAAACCAAAATAGACTTTTATTTATATAAACCGTATATAGAGAAAAATCGCACCATTCCGTGGCGCCGCCCTTGCGAAATTTAAAAAAAAAAGATTTTTTAAATTGAAACCTTCCCTGGAGTGTTCTAATCAATTCCCCAAAGTTTGATGGCGATCGGATGAACGTTGTGAGACCGCAATCGACTTAATATTATATACCATATAGAGAGAGAGAAAACAAATCGCGCCCTGCCATGGCGCCACCCCTGCGAATTTGAAAATGTTTTTAGCGCAGAAACCTCAACATCTTTCCAAAGTTTCATGGCGATCGTGTGAACGGTGTCACCGCAATTCACTTTTATTATTTTTTTATACCGTATATAGAGAAAAAACACAACCTTACGTGGCGCAGCCCTTGCGAAATTAAAACTGATTTTTTTACAAAACCCTTACCCAAGGTGTCTCAATCAACTCCCCCAAAGTCTTATGGCTATCGGATCAAGGTTTCCCACCGAAGAAACACTGCACCAAAATCGACTTTTATTTTTATATACCGTATATAGAAAAAATCGCAACCTCCCGTGGCGCTGCCCTTGCGAAATTAAAAATGATTTTTTACAGAACCCTTCCCTAGAGTTTTATATTGAACTCCGCAAACTGTCATGCCTATCGGATGAACGGTGTCATTGCAATTCACTTTTATTATTTTTATATACCGTATATAGAGAAAAAACAAATCGTGCCCTGCCGGGGCGCCACTCCTGCGAATTTGAATTTTTTTTTTCCGCAGAAACCTCCACAGGAATATTCTTAACAACTTCCCAAAGTTCGACGGCGATGTGTTAAGAGGTGTGGTAATGCATAAAAGACACACAGACAGCCAGACAGCCAGACAGGCACACACACATACATTGCTTTATATATATATATATATATATATATATATATATATATATATATATATATATATATATATACAGGGGCGTAGCGAGGGGGGGGCGCGGGGGGTGCGGACCGCACCGGGTGACACCATTTAGGGGGGTGACACCAAGGCAAAAAAGAGCAAAATATATAGAGAAAAACTTGAGGGGGGTGGGGGGGGGGGTTCAAATCGAAAATTTGAGGGGGGTGGGTGCAAATCAATAACTTGAGGGGGGGTGTAAATCGAAAGTTTGATGGGGGGGGGTGCAAATCGAAAACTTGAAAGTTAGTCACCGGGAAGGGTCGCAACGCCTCTGGGGCGGTGACACCATTAAGTGCCGCACCGGGTGACACCCGACCTCGCTACGCCACTGTATATATATATATATATATATATATATATATATATATATATATATATATATATATATATATAATATTACTTCACTTATTACATCATCAGTTTCAGAATTCAGATGGGAAAGATGTTTTGTTTTGTGAAATTAAAAGTAAAGTAAAAACAAATTAATGTCACAAATTAACTTTCTCATATGCATTGCAGTATTTTTGCATATTTATATCACAAAATGAAATCGGAGACCGTAGGTCTTTTATCATTTCCAGGTACAATCAGCTCTACAAAACTTTTCAAATCTTGGTAAGTCGATTTCGCTTTCACTAAAGGCGATAATTCAAATTGTTATATATTCATGTTAGATTAAAAAAAAACTATTTTTTCTAAAGTAAGAAAAATTATTTTACCAATTTTAAGATATAGGCATATAATGCTTAACGTTTAAATACATGTATGTGGTAAAACGCATTCAACACCACTAGCACCTACATTTTTATCCAGACATGTTAGACCTTTGTGTTAAAACAATAAGTTTTAAGACAGGGGCATTTTATAAATTGATCAATAAAAGTTTTATTGAAGTTGTGAATGAACTTATTACACACAAATTCAGATTATACAAAACATAAAGGTGAACAGGCTAGCCGCTAGCACGGTATCACAGCTCATCCAAGAGGAGTCTGAAGAGGATGAAGAAGAGATTGATGAGACTGGTGTTGAACAAAAGGATATTGAACTCGTCATGTCTCAGGCCAATGTTTCTAAAGCCAAGGATGTCAAAGCACTTAAAAATAATAACAATGATATCGTCAATGCTATTTTGGAATTGAGGGTGTAACCCTCCCCCCCCCCTGTATATGTGTGTGACAATTGGACCTTTGTATTTGAGCTGTATTGTTAGAATGATACCTAATTTTAATAAATAAATAAACACGTTTAAAAAAATACAGAACATAACAGTACAGTTCTTTTAATGTAAGGGCGTTGTAGAAATAACAACATATTTACATCACCACATAGTATAGTATTCGCATTTTGTCTTTGCAAATATTAGTAAGTAGTAAGTTAAGTTCCATTTAAACCTGACGGTCTACGGAGCAAGTATAAAGAGATAGTAAGGTCAGCAGAATGCCAAGCCGCCTTTACTTACCCTAAAATAAGTTAGGTACCCATTAGAGTTGGATGGAACCAGAGACTGTCGCCTGCCTTAAAACCGGATTAGAACTCGAGAGTTACGGGTTAGATGTCCAGCTCTATACCGCTAGGCCACTTCGTCCCATTTTGTAAATATTACACATTTGCATAATTTATATATCTATACATCTGTCTATCTATTTATCTCTATATCTCTATATCTCTATATCTCTATATCTCTATATCTCTATATCTCTATATCTCTATATCTCTATATCTCTATATCTCTATATTTCTATATTTCTATATCTCTATATCTCTATATCTCTATATTTCTATATCTATATATTTCTATATTTCTATATCTCTATATCTCTATATCTCTATATTTCTATATCTCTATATCTCTATATCTCTATATTTCTATATCTCTATATTTCTATATTTCTATATCTCTATATCTCTATATCTCTATATCTCTGTATCTCTATATCTCTATATCTCTATATTTCTATATTTCTATATCTCTATATCTCTATATCTCTATATTTCTATATCTCTATATTTCTATATTTCTATATCTCTATATCTCTATATCTCTATATCTCTATATCTCTATATCTCGATATCTCTGTATCTCTGTATCTCTGTATATCTGTATCTCTGTATCTCTTTGTCTCTATGTCTCTATGTCTCTATGTCTCTATGTCTCTATGTCTCTATGTCTCTATGTCTCTATGTCTCTATGTCTCTATGTCTCTATGTCTCTATGTCTCTATGTCTCTATGTCTCTATGTCTCTATGTCTCTATGTCTCTATGTCTCTATGTCTCTATGTCTCTATGTCTCTATGTCTCTATGTCTCTATGTCTCTATGTCTCTATGTCTCTATGTCTCTATGTCTCTATGTCTCTATGTCTCTATGTCTCTATGTCTCTATGTCTCTATGTCTCTATGTCTCTATGTCTCTATGTCTCTATGTCTCTATGTCTCTATGTCTCTATGTCTCTATGTCTCTATGTCTCTATGTCTCTATGTCTCTATGTCTCTATGTCTCTATGTCTCTATGTCTCTATGTCTCTATGTCTCTATGTCTCTATGTCTCTATGTCTCTATGTCTCTATGTCTCTATGTCTCTATGTCTCTATGTCTCTATGTCTCTATGTCTCTATGTCTCTATGTCTCTATGTCTCTATGTCTCTATGTCTCTATGTCTCTATGTCTCTATGTCTCTATGTCTCTATGTCTCTATGTCTCTATGTCTCTATGTCTCTATGTCTCTATGTCTCTATGTCTCTATGTCTCTATGTCTCTATGTCTCTATGTCTCTATGTCTCTATGTCTCTATGTCTCTATGTCTCTATGTCTCTATGTCTCTATGTCTCTATGTCTCTATGTCTCTATGTCTCTATGTCTCCATGTCTCCATGTCTCCATGTCTCCATGTCTCCATGTCTCCATGTCTCCATGTCTCCATGTCTCCATGTCTCTATGTCTCTATGTCTCTATGTCTCTATGTCTCTATGTCTCTATGTCTCTATGCCTCTATGCCTCTATGCCTCTATGTCTCAATGTCTCTATGTCTCTATGTCTCTATGTCTCTATGTCTCTATGTCTCTATGTCTCTATGTCTCTATGTCTCTATGTCTCTATGTCTCTATGTCTCTATGTCTCTATGTCTCTATGTCTCTATGTCTCTATGTCTCTATGTCTCTATGTCTCTATGTCTCTATGTCTCTATGTCTCTATGTCTCTATGTCTCTATGTCTCTATGTCTCTATGTCTCTATGTCTCTATGTCTCTATGTCTCTATGTCTCTATGTCTATGTCTATGTCTATGTCTATGTCTATGTCTATGTCTATGTCTATGTCTATGTCTATGTCTATGTCTATGTCTATGTCTATGTCTATGTCTATGTCTATGTCTATGTCTATGTCTATGTCTATGTCTATGTCTATGTCTATGTCTATGTCTATGTCTATGTCTATGTCTATGTCTATGTCTATGTCTATGTCTATGTCTATGTCTATGTCTATGTCTATGTCTATGTCTATGTCTATGTCTATGTCTATGTCTATGTCTATGTCTATGTCTATGTCTATGTCTATGTCTATGTCTATGTCTATGTCTATGTCTATGTCTATGTCTATGTCTATGTCTATGTCTATGTCTATGTCTATGTCTATGTCTATGTCTATGTCTATGTCTATGTCTATGTCTATGTCTATGTCTATGTCTATGTCTATGTCTATGTCTATGTCTATGTCTATGTCTATGTCTATGTCTATGTCTATGTCTATGTCTATGTCTATGTCTATGTCTATGTCTATGTCTATGTCTATGTCTATGTCTATGTCTATGTCTATGTCTATGTCTATGTCTATGTCTATGTCTATGTCTATGTCTATGTCTATGTCTATGTCTATGTCTATGTCTATGTCTATGTCTATGTCTATGTCTATGTCTATGTCTATGTCTATGTCTATGTCTATGTCTATGTCTATGTCTATGTCTATGTCTATGTCTATGTCTATGTCTATGTCTATGTCTATGTCTATGTCTATGTCTATGTCTATGTCTATGTCTATGTCTATGTCTATGTCTATGTCTATGTCTATGTCTATGTCTATGTCTATGTCTATGTCTATGTCTATGTCTGTGTCTGTGTCTGTGTCTGTGTCTGTGTCTGTGTCTGTGTCTGTGTCTGTGTCTGTGTCGGTGTCTACATCTACATCTACATCTACATCTACATCTACATCTACATCTACATCTACATCTACATCTACATCTACATCTACATCTACATCTACATCTACATCTACATCTACATCTTCATCTACATCTACATCTACATCTACATCTACATCTACATCTACATCTACATCTACATCTACATCTACATCTACATCTACATCTACATCTACATCTACATCTACATCTACATCTACATCTACATCTACATCTACATCTACATCTACATCTACATCTACATCTACATCTACATCTACATCTACATCTACATCTACATCTACATCTACATCTACATCTACATCTACATCTACATCTACATCTACATCTACATACATCTACATCTACATCTACATCTACATCTACATCTACATCTACATCTACATCTACATCTACATCTACATCTACATCTACATCTACATCTACATCTACATCTACATCTACATCTACATCTACATCTACATCTACATCTACATCTACATCTACATCTACATCTACATCTACATCTACATCTACATCTACATCTACATCTACATCTACATCTACATCTACATCTACATCTACATCTACATCTACATCTACATCTACATCTACATCTACATCTACATCTACATCTACATCTACATCTACATCTACATCTACATCTACATCTACATCTACATCTACATCTACATCTACATCTACATCTACATCTACATCTACATCTACATCTACATCTACATCTACATCTACATCTACATCTACATCTACATCTACATCTACATCTACATCTACATCTACATCTACATCTACATCTACATCTACATCTACATCTACATCTACATCTACATCTACATCTACATCTACATCTACATCTACATCTACATCTACATCTACATCTACATCTACATCTACATCTACATCTACATCTACATCTACATCTAATCTACATCTAATCTACATCTAATCTACATCTACATCTACATCTACATCTACATCTACATCTACATCTACATCTACATCTACATCTACATCTACATCTACATCTACATCTACATCTACATCTACATCTACATCTACATCTACATCTACATCTACATCTACATCTACATCTACATCTACATCTACATCTACATCTACATCTACATCTACATCTACATCTACATCTACATCTACATCTACATCTACATCTACATCTACATCTACATCTACATCTACATCTACATCTACATCTACATCTACATCTACATCTAATCTACATCTAATCTACATCTAATCTACATCTACATCTACATCTACATCTACATCTACATCTACATCTACATCTACATCTACATCTACATCTACATCTACATCTACATCTACATCTACGTCTACGTCTACGTCTACGTCTACGTCTACGTCTACGTCTACGTCTACGTCTACGTCTACGTCTACGTCTACGTCTACGTCTACGTCTACATCTACGTCTACGTCTACGTCTACGTCTACGTCTACGTCTACGTCTACGTCTACGTCTACGTCTACGTCTACGTCTACGTCTACGTCTACGTATACGTCTACGTATACGTATACGTATACGTATACGTATACGTCTACGTATACGTCTACGTCTACGTCTACGTCTACGTCTGCATCTACGTCTACGTCTACGTCTACATCTACATCTACATCTACATCTACATCTACATCTACATCTACATCTACATCTACATCTACATCTACATCTACATCTACATCTACATCTACATCTACATCTACATCTACATCTACATCTACATCTACATCTACATCTACATCTACATCTACATCTACATCTACATCTACATCTACATCTTCATCTACATCTACATCTACATCTACATCTACATCTTTATCTACATCTACATCTACATCTACATCTACATCTACATCTACATCTA
>NW_026732005.1:1110000-1135000 GCF_028476545.2 Physella acuta
TAGGTTGATGAAATTCCATATATAAGTATTTAATAAAAATCGTAAATCCGTACCAACTTTTGAGCGATTTCTAATAATTGGAAGTGGTACTTTTTCTACTTTGAATTTTTCAAAAGCCTATACATTGAGTACTATTTCAGATAGATAAATGAAATTTCACATGTAAGTAAAAGTGTTTCTTTCAGACTTTTTTTTGCGTGAATTTTTTACATGCATCTCTTCCGGTAGGTTCTTCCTTAATTTGTATTATCTACAAATGCGACCAGTCTTTCTTTAAGACTTTTTTGTCCCCGGAGAGGGGTGGGGGTACTTGAATTTTTTCGGGGGCGAGGAATTTTGGGAATTTTGGGGCATTAATACTAGTGTTTTGAACGGACACAAATTTTGAAAATTCACAAAAAATTAGTTTGAAGATATGCACTTAAAATTTTTAGCTGATTGCCCCAAAATATGGAAGAAGATTATGAATTGATTATTTATAGGGCTTAAAATGTAATATTTTGTGAATGGTGGAAAATCTACGAAGGGGTTAATTTTTCAAGATGGCCGCCGTTGTCATAGTTACGAAGATTTTTTCAAAAAATTTTTTTAGTGGAAATGCATATGCGGATGTATCTTAATAAAGCTGTAAAGAAATAACTGTTTTCTAACGAGTATTTAAAAAGTTTTTTTTACCGGAGCCTTCCCCATTAACCTGAAGATTCAGAAAACATAAGCGAATGTTATCACTTCATATGATAATCTCGGGGATTTTTTATCAAAGCTGCAAAATTTGCGAAGAAAATAAATCTTGGAAATATTGTATATTTGAGAAACTCTGCAGTGTAGTAGATGAATCTGATTGTAAGATAATTAAATTTTTGAAAGAAGCAATTTCTGGGCATTTTGAATCTCTTGAAAACTAACTGCGGCGCTATTTCTCTGAGATGAAAGAAGAAGAATCTGCATTAACCATTCTCTTCTTCCCTAGATGTTGGCAGCATTCCCGATGAATTACAAGATGAATTCTTTGATTTGCAGAATGATTCCGCGTAAGATAAAAAACTGCACACACATTCATACCTAAACGTAAAGTTGATTGACCTTTCGAGAATAGATTTTCAACACTATTCTCCGATTAAAAACAAAATTAAGAAATACATGGAATGTTGATAATTACATAGGTTAGCGTTAACAATAAATTAATGTTTAATAAATAGCATGCAATTTTACTAATCGTATTAAAATAGTTATCAATAATAGTTCATATTGAAAGTCTTCTAGCAAATCTTATTTTAGTGCTTATTAATTTCCATACTAATTTCGGCTTTTTAATTTTATGGGGGTCGAGGGTCACTTACATTTTATTAAAAGGGATCGCCATTCGAAAAAGTTTGGGAACCACTGAGCTAGGGCATCATAGGTAATGCACAAATTGGCCGGCCAATGTATGATTTGGCCGTATATATATATATATATATATATATATATATATATATATATATATATATATATATATATATATATATATATATATATATATATATATATATATATATATATATATGCGTAGCGACCCCTCCCGGCGCCCGGGGCGAACTTTTATTTTGGCGCCCCCCTATATAGGCCCTATATATATATATATATATATATATATATATATATATATATATATATATATGCGTAGCGACCCCTCCCGGCGCCCGGGGCGAACTTTTATTTTGGCGCCCCCCTATATAGGCCCTATATATATATATATATATATATATATATATATATATATATATATATATATATATATATATATATATATATATATATATATATATATATATATATATATATATATATGTGTGTGTGTGTGTGTGTGTGTGTGGGACTAGTCTGGAAAAAAATTAATAATTACGCTGTATGATTTTCTTTTTATATTTTATCTTTGGACCAGTCTCTGTTATGCTATAGTACATATTTGGATTATAAGTTTGTTAGATTACGGTCATACAATTGACATACAATAGCAAATTATTGTTCACATTGGAATACGTCATGGGTATTTTGTTGACTGGTTGATTGTATAGTGTAGCAAGCTAGAAGAAACAAATTGGAATCCAACAGACACAGCAGCTCGAAGTCTTGGATTTCGCAGATGTGCGCTGTCTTCTCGCACACAATCAACAACAAATTGTACGGGACGAAGAAGCAGTAATAACGGGTGTAATGATAATAGCTGACGCTCATGACGTTCAGATTAGAATCAGCATGCGATAAAATGCGTATTAACATTCTAAGTCGATATGGAATTCAAATGCATAGTCAAAAAAATTCAATCAGGATCTATAGCTAAATACGATGTGTCTTTTATTTTATGGCTCGGAGCTAGGTTAAAGACAGTGGAGAATGAAAAGGTGGTGGTTAGGACACAATATGAGGAAGACAAAAAATAACATCCCTATGCAGGTGCTTGTGTGAAGTCCATGGGGAAAGTGAAAGAGAAAAAGACTAAATAAGTTCTGAAGGAAATCGTTTGAAATAGAGAAGGAGGAGGCTGGATTATTAGGGTTCGATCTTCAAAAAATGAGTTGACGAAGTGTTGCCTATGCCTATGTTCTTTAGGAAGCCGAAACGAATAAAAAGAAGAAAATCAAAAGAGCTTAGAACAGTGGGTTCCATCAAACCCGAGAGCTTCGGTAATTCAGTCTCTGGCTTCCGCGGAGGTCAAAACGATCAGCAGACTCATATGATTCACGTTCCGGTCACTGTTTCTTAAGGATATATATTTTACAGTTAGCAATCAAGGTAGAAAACAGTTAAATCAGTACGCAAAGGCTCTCAGCCGTTAAATTTCTTTACTCTGTTTATAATTCAAAACTGCAGCTTAAAATGAGCTTTAAAAAAACATTTCCACCCCTTTTGGCGCCCCCCAAGGGTCGGCGCCCGGGGCGGCCGCCATATATATATATATATATATATATATATATATATATACACATATGTATGGATGTGTGTGTGTGTGTGTGTGTGTGTGTGTGTGTGGATGTGTGTGTTACGTTAAAGCCCGAAAGCGGCCAAAGCACGCCAATTATGACCTACCATTGAACAGCCAAAGTCCGAACCTTTACTTAGTTTCGGCCCTTAGGCCGGCCAGTCAGCGGACTCTTGCCGTGATGAACTGTCCGAATTTCGAAATAGAAGATCATCTGGCTAGGCTTTCTTTTAATATCGTAAGGATCATGAATTAGGTCTTTATAAATTATTAATAAAGATAAGGACAGAAACATTCAAATTATTTTATTGTACTATATTTTTAATCAACATTTTCACTTGTTACAACAAGATGAACGTTTACGGCATTTAGAATAGCATATTAACTTGTAGTTTTTACACTTGGGGGTTATCCAGTTATCCACACAAATTTTGAGTTGAAACACCCTCCACCCTCTTTTCCGTCAGATTACTAATTCAATTACATGTAATGTGAACCTTGCTATGCTATAAATTCGATATTTTCATCAACATCTTTACTAGGCCTAAATATAAGTTGAGCCCAGAAAGTGTTGACAAAACTAAGTATACTCTAAACGACTTAGTATAAACTAAGCCCTACATTTTAAGCCCTTGGTTTATTTAAATGTTTTTTGCCATACCAAACAAAAACTGCAAAGTATTAAACATTTATTTTTGTATTTTATGGGATTTTTTTGCTTTTGTAGATGCCTTATAATTCTTAACAATCGTAACATTTGTAAGTAATAGCCTCCTCGGATTCATTACCACAATCCCTTTGTATTTTATTTCTCGTTTTATAACAAATAAAGCGGATGTGATCTCCCATAAACTTTCTCGGGGGAAGGCAACTCGACATATTTTTCAATCCATTTTTAATTACTTAAACTTTTAAAAATAGAATAGAATCTCGTAGAAAAAAGAATTGTGCGCACGAAGCGGACGGCAAACAATTTGTGTATAATATTGCGAAATATTTGTACTTTTTAAATTCATATTCGTTTTTTGAGAAATCGGAAATAGCGTAAATTACCACTTCCGGTCTACGGAATCTACTCAACGTGTAATAGAAGGAAGGCAGATAATTAGATTTTTTACTTATATGTTAAGTTTGGTTTATCTGTCTGAAACAGTACTCAAGTTATAGGCTATTGAAAAACCAAAAGTAAAATTCATTTACTAGAAATCGTTTAAAAGTTGATACAAAACTACAAATTTGATATAATACTTGTATATGAAATGTCATCAAACTGACTGTAACGGTACTCAAGTTATCGTGTTCACATACATATACATATACACATACATACACACATAGACACACGGGAAAAAATTGCAAAACTATGTTTTCTAACTCAGGATTACAAAACTTACTCTATACTTCGTGTACGAGAAAGAAAATAAACCGGGAGTGATCTCCCCTAAACTTTCTCGAATATTCTAATATAACACTACGTGGGATGTCAACTCGGAATATAGACATGATTTTTGTTTACTTAAACTTTTAAAAATAGAATAAAATCTAGTAGAAAAAAAAATTGCGCACCACGCGAGCACCAAAAAAAATGTGCGTAATAGTGCGCAATATTATTAGTACTTTATAAATTTACATGCATTTTTTGAGAAATCGGAAATAGCGTAAATTAGTACTTCCGGTCAACGGAAATTACTCAAAATTTGATAGAAGGTAGAGATTGCTTTAAACCATGCACAGATATAATACTAACGATTTTTATCTAAAGTCGGTTATACATACAGCTTGATGTAGCATTTTTCTCTATCATTAGCAGGTTTACGCCATGGTGTTACCCCCCCCCCCCCCCTTCCACCCTTGTCGGGATTTGTCAAATTTGTTCTTAAAAGACTATTTAACACTCTAACTGACCACTTATTTAAGTGGAATTATCATATGTCTGTATATATTTTGCTATTTTTTGACTTGGTATCACCCCCCCCCCCCCTAATTGGTGTCACTGGTGCGGTTCCGGTGCCCCCCCCCCCCGCTATGCACCTGTTTTAGATCTAATTGCATTTAAACTTGGGTTTCACTTCTTTAAAATGTTGAAAAATAAACTTGAAAATACCATGAATTAATAGAGAAAATTGCCGTGGCAATTAACACCCCCCCCCTCCCCACTTTCGAGCTATCAAAAATTTGCCACTTGTTTTTGTCGGGCGATTTACAGTTACATCTCTGATACATTTATCCACATATTAAGCTTGTGTTTTTAACACGAGAACAACAGATTTAATTAGTATATTTTATATGCAGTTTTTTAAATTATTTTTTTAAATTTTATATGAAATCATTTTAATGTTAAATTCATAATCTTGACGTCAACATTGACCAGACCTCCACCCTCCCCGTACACACGCGTCCACAATAGTCGATTTTTTAACCCTAAGAGTGGACGTAATACATAAACGACCCCAAGAAGCGATTTTCGTGCATTTGGTTGTGCAATTGCAGCGAGTGTAGCCTTTGCCGCCGGTCAGTGATTGTGAAATGTGCCCGGATAATCGAACTCGGGACTTTTCGGTTCTGCAAACATGAGCCGTAATCATTATGTTAAATATGTCATCACTGCACGTAATCTCGTTGGCGTTAAATTTAAACATTGTAAATGTACCTGATCAGCATTTATAAATAAATACTTACACACACATATATACAACCACAGATACATGGACAAAATGTCAAAACTATGTGTTTCCGACTCATGGAGGTGTAAAACGTCTAGATTTGTGAAAATCTCGATTTCGATATTTTTTGCACGATTACAATACTTCCTCTATACTTCGTATACGAGAAAGTAAAAATTTAAAACTTTGTCTAATTTAGTTTGGTAAGCCCCAATTTCAACAAAAGAATCAAATCGTACCCTTTTAACTAACACCAATCAATACAATCATGCAACACATCAAGTAGGATGGTCTGAACAACTTCTCTACTTGGAATAGTTTTAGCGCAATTTCCATTCTGGAGAATTGCGTTTATTGACCCGTCATTTCTGGATGTATGAATGTATGAATGTATGAATGTATGGATGTGTGTTCGCAGCTTTAAGTCGTATCTCCTCCTCAACGAAGCAATATCGAGGACTAGTTCCAAAAGCAATTATGTTAAGCAAGTTACGAGGATGATAGTGGGCCAAAAAAATTCCGGAATTCCTTCCTGGATTTCCCGGAAAAGCCAAAAAAACCTCGGAAAAAAATGCAGTTTTTGGCCCATATCTCGGCAACCAGACCTCTTAGCGACTTAAAACATTTACCAATCGATTCCTGCCATAATTTAGAACAATATTGCCGAAGAAAGTTTTCAAAAATATCCTTTCGTTTGGTCACAGAAAAAATTTTGAATTAATTAAAATTTGGACCGAATTAGTAGGCATGTTTATCCAACCACACCACACGCGCCATCACGTTCAATAGCTGCGCCATCACGTTCAATGGCTGCGCCGTCACGTTCAGTAGCTAGGCGCGCAATGGTTTTAGTCATTTAACTCTATTGTAAATAAAACATGTAAAATACTGAAAAAAATTTTAATAAAAAACGTTTTAATAACTAACCAATGGTTTTACTAACCCTGCTCTTGATTGACGCTACGACATAGCTATTTTTAGATAACATATGGAAATTGCGCTTAAATTGTCACTAGACTTTTTAATTACCTTGTTTTAAGTAATTGGTGACATAATGGTGATACTAATAATTATAATTGTAACTCCAATAAGCATATAATGAATAAATTTATTACGAAAGATAAAAAATATGTGCGTATATTATATTTATATAAATATATATAATGTGTTTCACTTATTAAGTTGTAAGTAATGTCCTAGTGAAAGAATTTGGTCTATACTATGTATATAACTTGGTAATAGATTCGGGATCCATTATGCTAGGTTTAAATAACATTTTACGTTTTAGGAAAAATAACACATTTTTTTTAGAAATTCTCGGGTAAAGCCAGAATATATTTAATGTAATAGAAGGATTGTAAATGGAAATTCTAATAAAAAATAAAGAGCTGAACGTTGAAGAAACCAATTCTAGTTTTAAAGTTATATTTTCTTAGAAAATAGTGCGGCTGTTTACCTCGAAATTTACCGAAGACAATGTCAAGTACAAATACGCCAGCTACAGCTAAGCGTTAATAGAGTGGTCAATAGGAAGCACTTGCGTGCTACATAAAACAGGAACTGACAACATGCGGGAAACTGGAACAGGTATTTTTTTATGAAGGTGAATTTGTGATTGTATTTTAACAAAGAAGACTAGTCAATAAAAAGTTACTTCTAAATTGAAATTACTGTTAACAAATGTACGCAATGACTTACTTAAGTCTCCTCTATGTTATATATATATATATATATATATATATATATATATATATATATATGTATATATATATATATATATATATATATATATATATATATATATATCGATGGTTTCGGTCGCAAACTCCGAAAATGTAAATTTTACAGGAGAGACAAAAAACTAATTATTTCATTGTTGATCGCTCTAATACAATTTTTTTTTCTTAATGATATGTGCGAAGAAACTCTCTACCAACTATACTGTAGCGTTTTAAAATGAGTTTTGTTGATATTTACAACATTATAGCAGGTTTAAAAGATAGTCGGTTTTGCTGGGTCTAAAACTTTCGCTGCAAACCGTCTATCTCTTCGCGCGCAGACTTAGCTTATTTGAACCGAGAATTTCGGTCTCTGCCACCTTCGTTCGTTTTGTCCAATGAACGTGATTTAGTTATGTTTATGTTTTTTTATGCTAGAATTAACACTTTATAATATTTCGATTATAACTTAGGGCTCATATTTTAATTATTTGAGTTTATTCTACTTTATGGGATTAGTTTAATTTTAGTAGAGATGTTTTAGTATGGCTTTATCTCTTTCGACTATATACTCATTATGGCTGTATTTAGCACTATACGTGTTTATTGTTGAAGTTTATGCTTTATTAATTACGTTTCTCTTCTCATAGTTTATTTTACTTACACTGGTGGGTGCTGCATTTGCAGAATGATAATAGTAATAATATAAACCTTGCTGTCAAATATTGTATGAACGAGACATAACACATTAACTATATTAATAATGACTAAAGGTTTACTTATTTCACAAAATGCAACAAAACAAAACTGTGTTTATTTGTTTATTTATTCTTTAAATAAACATCGCACGAAGAAATATAAAAAATGGCAACATGTTTATAAAAATGTGTATTTATGACTTGCTTTTAGGTGCTCATATGAAAACTTTTATCTTTTTTTCTGCCCATGTACAACTGGTCAGGGGCTACAGATGAGGTCATAAGGTTGCGACCCTAGTTTAGCAATTGCCAGCTATCTGCTAATTCACTTTGAAGTAGATAGTAGCATCAAGGTTGTACTGTAGTGCCAGAGTTTCTTCCAGGCATCTCTTCGGGGGGGGGGGGCTTAGCCCCCCCGAAAAATTTTTACCGCCCCCCCGAACGAAACGAAATTTATATAATTTATATAGAAAATATATACTTTTAACAGTGTCCGCCCCCCCGAAGAAAGTCTACCGCCCCCCCGAAAATTTCAAGTGCCCCCCCCGGAGAAAAAAGTCTGGAAGAAACACTGTGTAGTGCACGAATATCTGTCGCATTAAATTCTTGATATGTCTGACTGGTCTGTTAAAAAAGGGTGGTGTCTTGTATGGTAAGATTGGTCAGTTGAGAGAGGCTGGTCTATTTCATTGTAAGACTTGTCTGTTGAGAGATTTCGGTCTTTTGCATTTTACGACTGGTATGTTAAGTGAGATTGGTGTCACGTTTGGTAAGATTGGTCAGTTTAGAGATGCTGGTGTCTTGTATGGTAAGATTGGTCAGTTGAGAGAGGCTGGTCTGTTGAGAGATGCTGGTGTCTTGTATGGTAAGATTTTTCAGTTGAGAGATGCTGGTATCTTGTATGGTAAGATTGGTCAGTTGAGAGAATCTGGTCTGTTGAAAGATACGGGTGTCTTGTATGGTAAGATTGGTCAGTTGAGAGATGCTTGCGTCTTGTGTGTTAACATTGGTCAGTTGAGTGAATCTGGTCAGTTGAAAGAAGCTGGTGTCTTGTATGGTAATATTGGTTAGCTGAAAGAGGTTGTTCTGTTGATAGATGCTGGTGACATGTATGTAAGATTGGTCAGTTGAGAGAGGCTGGTCTGTTGAGAGATGCTGGTGTCTTGTATGGTAATTTTGGTCAGTTGAGAGAGGCTGGTCTGTTGAGAGATGCCGGTGACTTGTATGTAAGATTGGTCAATTGAGAGAGGCTGGTCTGCTGAGAGATGCTGATGTCTTGTATGGTAAGATTTTTCAGTTGAGAGAGGCTGATCTGTTGTATGGTAAGACTGGTCTGTTGAGAGAGGTCGATCTGTTGTATGGTAAGACTGGTGTGTTGAGAGAAGCTGGAATGTTGAGAGAGGCTGGTCTTTTGAGAGAGGCGGGTCTGTTGTATAGTAATAATGGTCTGTTGAGAGAGGCTGGCTTGTTGAGAGAGAAGCTGGTATCTTGAAAAAATAAAATTGATTTTTTATTTTGGTCAGTCAGACTGGAATCTTTTTTGACTAATAAAATGACATCATTTTGTTACTTGACAGCTTGAGATTTCTAGCTAAGTTTAATTAGCCTTTTCCCTCTGCTGTATGGTAACATCTGTCAATACAATTTCATATCATGTGATTAAATAATTTCAATTTTGATCTGAAATCTAAACATGTAATACTCATCACTGTAGTAAGATAATTGCTAAGCTCATGTTTTAATGCGTTATATATTGAAGCATGCTTATTATTTATTGAACTCGGAGTTTCTTCCAGGCATTTACCGCCCCCCCCCCCCCCCCCGAACGAAATGAAATTTATATAATTTATATAGAAAATATATACTTTTAACAGTGTCCGCCCCCACCCCCACCCCGAAGAAAGTCTACCGCCCCCACCCCTCCGAAAATTTCAAGTGCCCCCCCCCCCCCCGGAGAAAAAATTCTAGAAGAAACACTTCTTCTTCTTCGTTCTTAATTATTAGTGTTGAGGGGGATCGAGATTTATCTGCAAGTGGGTTTGAACTATAGACTTTGTTCGAATTTATCAACCATGAGCTTTTTGCCGACTCGACCACGCCTCCAACACAATTAAGCGTTACGTATCAACTGGTTATGCGCCATTGAGGCCATTGACTCCGATTTCAGCCTGCTTTTCTTTTTGGATTTGCTTCCATAGCCTTTGTCCAACCAAGAACAAACTACAAGGCAGCAGTTGTTTAATTTTGGAGTTGTCTCTCCTAGAAGAGTGGCTGTCCCCAGCTAACGAGCCTCATCTGCCCGAGGGTTCGAACTCGAGACTTTTCGGTTTAGCAACCATGAGCTTTACCGACTCGACCACGCCGACCCTTGAAGAAACACTGATTGAACTGAATAGCCATCTCAATAGTTGGCCATTAATATCAAAATTAATCATACAGGCATTTACTAAAGACAACTAAGCATGTTGTTTAACATGTACGCCAAACATTTTGTGACCTACCATATAAACTTTTCTTAACACGTAGCTAAACCCTCAATATAAAGCTATTAGTGAATTAACAATAATTAAATTTATTGCACAGGCTTGTGGAAATGTAATTCTAATAATATTGTTTCAATTGATCTCTAGATCTAGATTTAGATTCTAGAATGAAGATCTAGTTTCAAAGCATTGTGTAAGCCTAAAGAAAATGTAAACAAATCAGTTTGGTTCTTAAAAATCTACTGGTAATAGGCTAATTTAAACAAATACTCTATGTTTATTATTTTTTTAAATGATAAAATATAATAGAATAGATGAAAATAATCAATCAAATATTTTTACGAATAAGTAATTTGACTGCTGTGGTGTAAAATCGTGTGATTGCAGTGTGCGACTGCGTTTCCGATCAAAAGTGTACTGACAAATATAGCGATGTTCGTTTTGCGCCGAGATTTTTAGCGCTAGAAATAATAGGCGGTTTGTTCAAATGATTAAATCTCGATAATCATTCTACAGATTTCTAAAATATTTTCAGGGATTATGGGGAATCATACTGGCTTTTGATTTATGTAAAAAACAGAAAATTGAATTTTTTTGAGTTAGACGGTTTGCGACCATATATATATATATATATATATATATATATATATATATATATATATATATATATATATATATATATATATATATATATATATATATATATATATATATATATATATATCATTCGTTTGTGGCCCCTGGGGAGCAAAGGGCTGCAACCACACATCTCCAGCGGACTCGGTTTTGGACTGCTCCCCTTTATCTGTGCCCATGTGAGCCCAGTTATTTTCGCCTCTTCTTCAATCGTTCTTCTCCATGTCTTACTTGGCCGGCCCACCCTCCTTTTTCCCTGGGGATTCCAGTCCAAAGCATGTTTTGCGATGTTCTTTTCTTTTTCTTTTCTTAATGTGTGTCCGATCCATCCCCATTTACGGGCCTTGATATCTTTCTCTATTGGCTGTTGCTTTAAAATTTGCCACAGGTCTTTGTTTGATATTTTGTCTGGCCATCTTATTTTAAGTATAAGTCGTAAGCATTTGTTTACGAATGCCTGTCGCCTATCAGTATTTATCTTCGTAACCCTCCAAGTCTCAAAGCCATAGAGCAGCACTGCCTTGATATATATATATATATATATATATATATATATATATATATATATATATATATATATATATATATATATATATATATATATATATATATATATGTATAAGAAATATTGGGGTCTATCGAGGCTAGTCGCAATAATTAGATTTAAAAGATGACACTTTTTGTAAACTGTGTCTACATTGCTACTGTTTTATTTATTTTAGCCCTCGATGTGAGAACGGCAATTAACCTATCGCGCCATTTGCGCGAAATAGCGACCTTTTTCGGCCCTTGTTAATCACCAGCCCTCGCTTTTGTAGTCTAACCTGGTATGTAAGTGCTGCTATGGCACTTCGTTCGCAACATTCAACTCGGTATTTTAGATTCCAGTAGTGTGCATCAAAATAGCATATAATTTAGTTTACATTTAAAGGGTATGTCTTGTCAAAACCGTTAGCTAGAATTTGTAAAACACAGATTACTAATTATATTAAGTTAGATTTAAGATTTTTATTAAATAGACGATTATATAAGAAGTGGTACTACGTGTAAATGCCAGTTACTTTTAGTAGTATAACTATATTATGTACATTAACTTTCCATTGTAAATGCTTTGATTTTGTTATATTGTTTTTTTTAGGACGAAATGAGCATCTCTAAGCACATTGATCTTGTCCTAATAGGCAAAACTGGAAATGGAAAAAGCGCTACTGGAAATGCAATTTTACGAAAATCAGATGCTTTATAAGCAATTTCAGAACAGATTCTGTTACAAAAAGGGCTAATTATGAGTTCAGCGAATTTGATGACCGCATCATACAAGTTGTTGAGGCCCCTGGTGTTATGGACACAGACTCAGAGGAATGTGAAGATATTGAATTACTTTCTAAGGCTTTAGAAGATGCTATGATAAGCAATCCCGAAGGATACCACGCCTTCCTGGTTGTCGTTAAGTTTGGCAACCGTTTTACTAAAGAGGAACAAAAAGCAATACAACTATTTAAAGGAATTCTAGGCGAAGACTTTCTGAAAAACTATGGCATCATAGTAATGTGCAACGGTGATAATTTTAAAAGAGAAGCGTCAAAGAATAACATGACTGTGGAAACTTATTGCAACAGTCAAATGGGACTTTTTAGATCGCTATTGGATGACTGCAACAATAGGATAGTTCTGTTCAACAACGTGACGGAAGATGAATATGAAAAATATCAGCAAGTAAAAAATCTAGTTAATGCAGTTGATCAGCTACAAAATAGCGGTAGACGATACACAAATGATTCTTTTAAAAAGGTTGAAGATAAGCGTAAACATATGATGGTAACGTCAAATATAAATGTGATTGAAAAAGATATTTTAATAAAGCAAAGAGTTATTTTGGACAACATGAAAAACATTCAAGAATATTCAAAGAGCGATGAGATTCAAAAGATCGAAAAATTACAAAAACTCATGCCTCAAATTGATGAACTGATACAAGACTTGCAAACAAAAGATCGAGGGACTGGGGCGCTACATAAACTATTTGAAAACGTAAAAGAAGCCAGAAAGAATCTTAGCGACACAATAGAATTTAACAAAACAGTAGTAAAAAACAGAGAAGAATCTAAGGCCAGAGAAGAGGCAATTAAAAAGGAGGCAGAAGAGAAAAAAAGAAAAGCAAAGCTAAAACTTGAACAGGAAATGATAGAAAAACAAAAAGAACTGGAGGAACAACTAAAACAGCTAAATGATTTAAAAGAAAAAGAAAGAGCGAAAATGAAAGAAGAAATGGACGCTAAACTAAAAGATAAGTTGGAAAAGGAAAAGAAAAAGATAGAACAAAAAGCGGCTGATGATTTAAAAACAATGGAAGCAGAAATCATTAAGCGCTACCACATATCTCAACAATAATACTAATTATGGTATATGCTTTAAGCTATTTAAATTACATTGCTTTAATTAAAGTGACTATAGTTCTATTTTAAAAGATACACCGTTTACTATTAAAATTTTAAATTATTTATTTTAAATCGTAAATCTCTGAAGTAGAGTATCTCTGCTTATTAGCCACTGCAGATCAAGCCTGACATATTTAACTAAAACACCAAATGTGTCAATCAGAGTATTACCAAGAATCCTGTAGTGGTGCTTTTTTTGTCAATAAATGTATATTTGGGTCACATACACTCGATAAAATTAGTTAGATTTATAATGCATATCACTCAGAAAATGATGCATATATCATATATATATATATATATATATATATATATATATATATATATATATATATATATATATATATATATATATATATATATATATATATATATATATATATATATATATATATGCTTGAATTTTTTAAATGTTCATTTAGTATATTACGACTAAAACTCTTTGGGTTTCCGGCTTAATCTTTATAATGTAGTTCTCTTACTCTTTAGGTCAGAAATTCAGCAACATGTATGGAATTTCAAAATATTTCAAATGTAATTAAAATAAGCTTCAATGCGACGTGGAGGTACAATAAATAGACTTTTTAAAAGGAAAAACGCTAGATAAGACCTAGTACTTTTCCTTTATCTTTCTAACCGCTACGGAATTATGTCACTTTCAACCCAAATATAACTTTCAATAGAAAAAAAAGAATTGCTACTGAACTTATATACGATATAATCAAGCATAGAAAGTATTTGCGAACTGCATGAACGAAACCAGTGTGTGCATAATAAAGGGCAAAATGTATACATTAAAAAGAAACTATTTTGTTTTTTAAATTAATTAAACAAATAATTAAGTCACGTTATATGTCAAAAATGTAAAGGAAATCGTTCAAAATGTGATAGATGCATCCGCTTACAAAGTATTCCTAATAAGTAAATTTCGTCCATCTAACATAAACAAAACTCAAGTTATGGGCTTTTCATTGGAGGTAAAATGTAAGTCACTTACGGTTCCGGAAGTCGTTCCAAAGTTGATACAAAATTATTTTTTTTAAATACATATATATCTCAAATTTTGTCATTATTACTGAAACGGTACTCAAGTTATTATGTTCACATAAAAACTGACTAAATAGGAAAACTGAGGTTTTCGGGCTCAGGGAGGTGCAAATTCTCGATTACGATTTTTTTTAATGACTACAATATTTCTGCTATACTGTTTTCAATTGTCACGAACTTTAACGATATGTTATTTTGTTATTTCTATTATTGACAAAAAATATGATTAGTTTTAAACACTATTCGCTAGTGATTTTTTTTTAAAACGAAAAGTCATGACATAACATTGGACTTTCCTAATTTTGTTCGTATTTGTTTTCTTCTGTCATTTGTAACTTTTTTTAATGAGTGTAAGCAGGAAGAATTTGTATACTAATAATTTTAATAAAAAAAATATCTCCATTACGTGTAGTCTTCAAAATTAATTGATCTAATGAATAAATAAGTAGTGTACCTGTTCAGCACGACGTTGCGGGCTGACGCAATATTTTAAGAGGATTTCATCAATACGCTGCCAATCGTATAGCTTTATACGCGTGGCCAGTTTTAAAAATAAAACTGATTTATTTAAATAAAAACAATGCCAGCGCTATGTTTCTTGGATTTAAGCTGTTGTGGTACCGACCAGATTCCCCAGAGAGTGCCGTATGAAAGCCTGTAGTGTATGTTAATCACCCTCGTAATAGTGAGGTACACACAGCTCGGCGACAGCCCTGGTCAGTGGCGTAGCCAAGATCGTCTCAAGGGGGGGGGGGGTCCAATTTTTACCTGGGGACAAACTTTCGATTTGCACTTCCCCTTAAACTTTCGATTTGCACTCCCTCATACTTTTTATATATATACCGAGGTGTCTATGGGTGTGCCTACGCCACTGGCCCTGGTGTCAGGTAGCCACCGGTTTAACTACCGCAGTGGCGCCAGGTAGGTCGTTGGTTCGGTTTAGCAATTGAATGCTGTGTGCCACCAATCTAGATCTAGATAATTTCAGAACTTCATTATTTTATATAAATCTTTGTTTGTCTAGCTATGTAATTGGCTAATTCAAGTTGCATAAGTATTAAAGTATACCATAAAATTACATCAGGGACGTCACGAATCTAAATAGCTAAGTTGTTAGTGTAAGAGGCTTTCATGCGGTTGGCATGGGTTCTAGACACGTCAATGTTATTTTTTTTTTCTATTTTTTTTTATTTGTTTATTTTTTAGATGTGAATGTTAAAGTTGCCTATCTGAACTTGGCAGGATACAGGGAATGTGAAGTAGAGTTCATCTATTTCTTTGTCCTTAGCACAGGAAGTGATAGAGAGACATGCTCGGCCGGAATCGCTTTTTAAACGATAAAAACATGTTGTCTGAGACTTGGCAGGACACTGGGCAGGTGAAGTAGGGTTGAGTAGGTCACCTGTGACGTCAGTATATGAAGGGATAATCCGAAATCGGTGTTTTTAAAGATAAAAAAAACCATCTTTTTGAATGTGGGGTCTGATTTTTTGTGAAGATAAGTGACAGACGTGATGTTTTTTTATGGATGACCCCCTAAACACACAGTTATCCAAGGGATGACGGGTAGTCTAGTATACTACTAAAACTCAACTTTGTTTACATGTTTGAATTTTTTTTTTGTTTGTCTGATTTACTACTGGAGAGAATCTGCGCTATGTGGAGAGCTGTAAAATAGTATGTAGGTAGAGAACAATTTTTGTTTTCAGACAGACTGTTAATCACTAATTTATTTAAAGACATTAATTAATTAATTGGTTTATTCATTGGTAGATTAACTACATTAAATTTTAGAGTTTCAAACTTTGACTGAATAGTGACGTCACATGATTTGTTTACTTTTTACATCAATAATGGCGGCTTCTTTCGAAGAAGATTGTGTTCCCATTTCAATGTTAAACGCATTCTAAAGCTAATTTTCTGTCGGCTATAACTTTAACAATACGTCCGTTTGCTATATTTATTACGTTCCAAAACTTATATCAATTTTCAACTGTCTTTTTCATTTAGTTTTACACTAAATTTCTATAGATCTACAGATCAGCTGTCGAAAGAAGAACAAGTTATTAATCAAGATCTAGATCTAGGTCACTAGACTTTACGCAAATTCTAGATCTAGACTAAATGTAAATTCTACATCTAGAATCTATTTCAGGCCTTAATTATTTTAAACTAGCGTACCCGTCCCCCGCGCGTTGCCGCGGGGATAGAATAAAGTCTGACGAAATATATTAGAAGGATATCACCAATGCTTTACCAATCATATGTTCTTAGACGCATCACCTTGTTTTCTAAAACTGTGTTATTTAAATGTCAACATTGCCTGCGTTTGGATAATAATTATCGGGACACGGGTTTTCCTACACTACCGCATGAAAATCTTGAGTGTATATTAATCACTCACCGAAATAATTAGGTAGAACACACTTCAGTGACCACCCATATGTCAGGGACGTAGAGTGGCGCTCTCAGGAGCCCCCCCCACCCCCCAATTACACTACCGCAGAGGCGCAGCGTAAGGCCCCTAGCTCCTTAAAACTAACAGGCGCCATCGTGCTCATAGGATAACCCAGCGTGCCAAATAGCATACAATGATGCAGATTTCGTCATTCGCTAAAGTGACACAAATGAACAGGATTTTTTTCTTTAACACATACAAAAATTATTTGACGTGTTTTAAACATCAGTTCGACTGATGCAATATGCTAGCGTTACTAATGGTCTATTATTAGATGCTCGGTCTCAATTTCGGCCTGGATCGTCTAATAATAGATGCTTATTGCATCATTCGCAAAGTGACGAAACTCTACAGTAGGTTCCTCATATTCAAACAGTTATTTTTTCTTCTTTCGCAAGGTGACGAAACTGTACAGGATTTCCTCGCGTTACAAAGTTATTTTTAGAAGCCTGTTGTAGTTTTACCGCTGAATATAGTAGTACCCCTTACTACTCGCTATAAAAGACGCTCGATTAACGGATGCCAAGTGCCATCTTAGTCGCTCTAAAACTCTGGGCACCAAACCGTGTATTGACGAAAGTTGTACCCTATATGGCGCCGCCCGTAAGAAACTTTAGTTTTCTTTTTCGCAGAAATATTCTCGGGAGTATTCTCATCTACTTCCTAAAGTTTCATGGTACTCGGATGAACCGCATCCGAGTTTTATTTTTTATATACCGTATATAGAGAAACAAAATCGCCCCCCCCCCTCCGGTGGTGCGCCGCCCTTGCAATATTAAACAATATTTTTCACAGAACCCTACCATTGAGTGATCTAATCATCTCCCCAATGTTTCTTGGTACACAGATGAACGGTGTGAAAACGAAAAAAAAAACGAAATTTTATAAACCGTATATAGAGAAAAATCGCAGCCGCCCGTGGCGACGCCCTTGCGAAATTAATAAAGGTCTTTTTTTACAGAACCCTTCCCTGAATTGTTCTAATCAACTCCCCCAAAGTCTCATGGCTATCGGATAACGGTGTCACACCAAAATCGACTTATTTTATAAACCGTATATAGAGAAAAATCGCACACTCCCGTGGCGCCGCCCTTGCGAAATTATAAATTATTGTTTACAGAACCCTTCCGTAGAGTGGTATAATGAATTCCCCAAAGTCTCATGGCTATCGGATTAACGATGCCAAACCAAAATCGACTTTTATTTTTATATACCGTATATAGAAAAAAATCGCGTCGTGTCGGGGCACCACCCCTGCGAATTTGAAATATTTTTTTCGCAGAAATCTCCCCATGAATATTCTCAACAACTTTCTAAAGTTTCATGGCAGATCGTGTGTCAGAACGGTGTCACGGCAATTCACTTTTATTATTTTTATATACTGTACATAGAGAAAAATCGCACCCTCCCGTGGCGCCGCCCTTGCGAAAATAAAAATGATTTTTGTACAGAACCCTTCCTTTGAGTGTTCTAATCAACTACCCAAACTTTCATGCCTATCGGATAAACAATGTGAAATCAAAATAGACTTTTATTTTTATATACCGTAAATGGAGAAAAATCGGACCCTCCACTGGCGCCGCCCTTGCGAAAGTAAAAATTATTTTTTTACAGAACCCTTCCCTAGAGTGGTATAATGAACTCCCCAAAGTCTCATGGCTATCGGATGAACAGTGGGAAATCAAAATAGACTTTTATTTTTATATACCGTATATAGAGAAAAACAAATCGCGCCCTACCGGGGCGCCACCCCTGCGAATTTGAAATTTTTTTTTCGCAGAAACCTCCCCAGGAATATTCTCAACAACTTCCCAAAGTTTCACGGCGATGTGATGAGAGGTGTAGTAATGCATAAAGGACACACAGACACACACACACACACACAGACATACATTGCTTTTTATATATATAGATAAATCTTTGTTTAGCTTCAATGATCATCTAATTCGAGAATGTGTGGGATTCATCAATCTATATCTAGGTTCTAGATCTAGATATAGTAGGATTACTCGCTAACTTGGAGGCGAGGTCGATTGCTAACAACAATATGGCGTCCGGACCGGACTTCCGACCATTTTTATGCCATGTTTACCTCGAGCAAAATTGCGGGTTTTCACGTTATGTAAACATCCTATAGGTCAGGGGTCGGCAACCTTTTGAAGCGGAAGAGCCAAAAGTTATAATTTTCAATATTTCCCTGGTTTTAAAGAGCCACTAACATATTTTAATTTCAAATATTTAATTTTTTTATTAAGATTATTAGTATTTGTGCAAGGAGCTGGAGAGCCGCAACTTGTTATCAAAAGATCCGCATGCGGCTCGCGAGCCGCAGGTTGCCGACCCCTGCTATAGGTGGCCATGGCTCGATATGCCAGAAAGGCATTTTAAAGTTTGCTTTGGAGAATGAAGGCTAAATTTTAAAGTGGGTGTCATTAAAATTAATAGAACTTTTAAAAGGTCACATGTGACGTCAGTATATGAAGTGAAAGTGTGGTCAGACCCATGCTCAGCCGAAATCGGTGTTTTTAAAAGATGGAAAACCTCTTTTTGAATGTGGGGGTCTGGATATTTGGTGATGATAAGTCACAGACGTGATGTCATTTATGGATGACCCCCGAAACCCACAGTTATCCAAGGTATGACGGGTAAGTCTAGTAAGAATATAAAACATGAAAGCGTAGTATATGTAATGGTGTCTCGTGTTATGTTTAATTTTATGTTTTTTGTATTTATATTATTAATTTTAAATACATTTCCTTTTTATACAATGTCATTCTTTAGTGATTACTTAATAAAAAATAATAATTAAGAGAAGTAATTGCTTTTTAATTTGTTTAGTACAAAATCTATTAAAAGGAGCTTGTGACGCCCCTATTAAACTATTTAAAAAAGGGAAATTGGTTTGAAAGTTTGTCTTTGATAATTTTGATTGTAGTAGAAAGAGGAATCGGCTTTCACAGTGGTTTAAAAACAAAGGGAAAAAGAATATACAAGAATTTGGGGTGGTGTCTATAAAACAAAGATAATCCAACCGCAGCTACGGTAATCTATTTACAAAACAACCATCAAGTCAAAAATGAAAGAAAAGTAATTTTTTTTAACTATGAAAAAAATTAATATGGTAGGCTGTGGGCCCCTAAATATGGTGCCCCCCTTCCCCCCCCCCCCCCCCGCATTGCGGGGTCTGGTGGCACTGTAGTTCCGGCCCTAATACGCTCCAATCTACCCTAAGCTATTACGCACATTGACTGGAATAATAACATTCATTCGTATAATTGCCACTAATTGCATTTCATTTTTTCAACGTAAAAGTCTTAACGAGGAGTATGATTTACCGAGACTATTTTCAAATATTTCAAAATTTTATTACACTTACCTATCTAAATCTTAATTTATTATCAACTGACCCTAACTCTACCATAACAATAAAAGAATCCATCTGTAACGTATCGTAATTTGTGATCGCATACTTACGGCAAAAATTTGATATACAGAGAGAAGTGCGTTGATTGGCTTTCATATACTAAAATAGATGTATTTACAGTTATACTAAGACAACCACTTCATTTATATTCACGTGTCTCATCACAAAGTTGACATTTTTGTGGATCTCCTGCCCTTAGTGCATGCGCGTTTTATGTTGATATTTTCTTTGGCCAGGAGTTTTGGTGAGAGAAGCGGATGTGATTGCAGGGGACTAGAAGTGTTTAGTGTTATTTGTTGAGTATGGTACTGGAAAGCATTTGATTTTCTTTTATTCATGTTTAGCGTCTTACTAAAATATTACTTTACCGTTCGATTAATCAAAAAACTAAAATATTAATATTGAATTGTTAATAACGGGGTAGTGGGGTAGGGAGTGTGAGTTTAAAGGCAGTGGTACATGAGTAGCGATAGATATTGTGATGTGTTTGCTGACACAAAATGAAACTTTCAATTGTTATATTTTTCTTCTCTTCTCGCTCTCACTCTCAGTCAGAGATGATCAAGAATGAAGAATAAGCAGTCTTCTGCAAATCTTTATTTTACTATCTTTCTTGAGCGGGAATTGTCTGTGTAGCGCGCATCTAACAAGACTATAGCGCCAATACGTGTGCTGCATAAATTACTGGCTAGGGCCGTCGTTTCTCCATCCCCTCTAAGGCTAAGCTGCCGGTTTATATACCCCACCCGCGAGCGTCTCGGATGACACCTTGCTCTTGGCACGAATTCTAACGCTTACCTGTGAAAATTTCCTCTGGTTTTGTGCTAACATGCCCCAAATAACTCTATATAAAAACTTAACGCGATCTCCTAAAATTCTAATAATTCGTATAATCTGAAACCACAGACAATTCCCTTTACGATGATACAAATTACATATAACATCAATAAGTTGTTCTTAAACAATAATACATCAAACATGCAAATAACATAAAAATATCATCGACTTAAAGTAGAATTCCATAATATAGGCTTGCTCCTAACTAGCACTAAGATAAGTCTAATTAAAGATCTAGCTTGGCGTAATAAGTCATTTAATTTTCATGCTATAATAACTACTTTTTATTAAGATAAGAATTTTTCTTCTTGCCCTACTAAGCACAATTGACTGATTCCTAAAAATTCACTACAATATTTGAAATAAGTGGTAGAAGATTTGCCTCTAGTTGTGTTGTTCAGACTGATCAATGTTCTGTAGCTCCCTGACCTAGATTTACTTTGACAAGCATTGCTTTATTACAATGTTCTTGGTGCTAGAAAGAAACTAAACGCACTTGATTCATTCGTTGGAGTAGATATAAATATTTATATTGTGCTAGGTCTAACATGCGTAAATGTTTAAGGAAAACGTATATTCAAAATACCTTTTATTACATGGTTTATGTGTGTCTTTGATCAATTTGGAACCCATTAGGCCCCTAATTTAACTATTTTATCCATAAAAAATGTATACAACACCTAAATAAACAATTTTTTGTAGAAAATATAAAGTAAAAAGGCATAGATAAATGAATATAAATACTTTTGTAGCACTGTGTCTGTTAGCAGTATACATATATAAATTAACTACCATAACGACTTATTCAGTTACTACATTTTACATATAACCAAACACGATCAAATATTATACTTTGTTCACCATCTGACTTGTTTCTTTTAGCATACATTCTAAAGATCTACTGTCGAAATGATTTTGAAAATTCTACTGTAATTTAGAAATCTTTATCAATAAAATCACCATCATGTTTTACTACATGCTACGTTTGTAGGTAATTATGCATGTGTTAAAACTCGCTTTTGTTTAATTTTGGACGTAATGATTGAAAAAAAGTTTCTTATTATAGTTTAAAGACATTCTCAATAAGGCGTCTAAATCTCGGTCTTTCTCGCTTAAAATCGAAATCTCGTTAGCCAGGAGGAGATATCATTTTTCATCTAAATTAATTATATAGAACATGATTTCCACTGAAGATAAAGAAGTTGTTGTATAGTTACAAGTGTTGTGCTATTTGTGTCAACCGAGTATAAAATATTGAATAAACTGGAGTAAAAAGGCCACAGGATAATACTTCATTAGCACTCAGATTTCCTTTCAGGCATCTCTTCGAAGAAAGTCTACCGCCCTTCCCCCAGTTCCCCCGGAAAAAGTTGTTCGCACCCCCGAAAATATCATGTGCCCCCGGTGAAAAAAGTTTGGAAGAAACACTGTTAGCCATGCGATTTAAACTCGTTCGCTAAACAATTTTCAGTTATCTTACTAAAACAAAACAAAAATAAGCTCAGCACTGATGACTTTAAGAAAAACACTATACTGTTTACTTATATGTAAACATCGCTATATCCAAACATATTTGCTACTTTTATTTTAAAGACATCACTGCATCTACTAAATCACGTTTTGCGTTTAAGTCAGATTTTTACAAGCGATTTTTTTTTAACTTACTTCCTCTGTCCTTCTGGCTTGCTTCGTCTGCATTCTTACATCAAATTCGACTTAATTGGATGCCTAATTAATTTTTATGAATTAATTAAAATTTCCTATCTATATATATAATTCTCTTCTTGGAGACGTTAGAAAACACCAAGCTGTACCACCCCCACCCCTACATGGTCTGGTGAACTGTGGTTCACGTTAAATGTTTACAATCGTAGAGCCGGTTATCGTCCTTAACGAGCTACTGATAGTGTTTTAAAGAGAATATTTTCAGTGGCAGCATTGGTACTGTCGATTTCACAAATTATGAATTACTGAAAAGTAGAAAATCAAAAACCCAAATAGCAACGTATGATACGCCGCGGGTCGGCTCGTATAAAATATTATTTAAAATTAATGTTAATAATTAATAACCAAAAGATTTCAATCTTTTTTCCTTGATTGATTTGTCTGTGGTCTGAAGATTGGGAAAATGTGGAAGGGTGGGGGGGGGGGGGGAGTGGGATGGGCGCAAAACTGCTATCGTGAAAGACTTCATATTAGGAATAAGTATACAAAAATGTTGAATGTAATGTCTATGTTATATACTCAATTTCGCACGTACGATTCAGCATGGACATTTTAATCAATTATATTTAATTTACATTTTTTAAAAATCATCCAGCATCTTACTTACAATATTAGTGACATCACAGCCAGGCATCATCAGTTTGCATTGCCTGCTTGTTTGCATTAGTCTTCTTCATTGGTTTGTGACGACTGATAAATATTTAAAAAACAGTATTTTAGTAGACCTAGCATGTACTTTAATTCACCACGAATGCTCTATTTATACTTACTACAAACATATATAATTTTTGTTTATTACAAATTTGAACGATTTATGTATTGATGATTAAATGTTATGTGGAGGCGCTGTGGGTTAAAGTTTTAATCAGTATTTTTCCATTTTAAAATTACGTTGAATTGCGCGCCTACAAATAACACAAAGTAATTAGAACTGCACAGAGTCCGTCGATAAAGTAACTAAAACTTTATATTACAATTATTATTACTTTATACAGTTTTATTGGGATAATTATTTTAATATGTATTTCAACTATTATACCGATGAATACTAAGTATCTTCAATAGTTTTTTGCCTCAAAATAGTATAAAATCGATTGGAATAATATTACTTTCCAGTAGGTAGTATTATTATTTCCCTAAGGTAAGACCATTTTTTGTAACATCCTGGGTGAATGTAGTAAGTAATAAAACATATTATAGTGTTAGTTACCTCAAAAGTTAAAGACAGTTGCAAATACTATGGACGTTTCGACCCAAGTTCTTCGTCAGCACACAAGAGTGTGGTTACAGATTAGACAGAAAAGACAAACAGCATCACAATTGTGGACTTAGCTCGACATTGAACACACGTCTTGTCTAAATGCCACGATATCCAAAAGAAAAGACGCGTGGAGAAGGACGCTTGGACACCGTATAGGGGTGGGGTTGGGGCGTAGTGTATGGGGAAGGTGGGGGGGGGGGGCGGTTGGTTAGGTGAAAGATACCTTTTCGTTCAAACCATTTGGTGAACATGTGCCGAATTTAAGTATAATTCGCGTTTCAGTGTTTAGGCGGTTTAAAAAATTATGGCAAAACCGAACGGCGGTTACACAAAAGTCGTTTTTTATGCAATGTCCACTCTTGTTAAAGTGTTTGGCCACAGGAAGACTCTCTCCGTTTTTATTGACCGCAGGTGTGTAAAACTTCAAAAATTAACACAGAGTTCCTATGTGGGATATTTTTACCATTTATTGCTCATAAAATGAAATTTTTTAGTCGCGGTCAGTTTTTATCCCTCGTTGAGAGAGTAGTGGCTGGCCGATATATTTTCCATATGGCCTATTCATTTACCCAGGTCTATAGATAAAAAGTAGCCAGATCTAGCATACCGAGCCAAAATACCGTAAAAGTTTTTTTTTTCTATTTTAGTCA
>NW_026732005.1:1140000-1205000 GCF_028476545.2 Physella acuta
ATTGACACAGTTACTTCGGCCCCAATCGATGTGAGCGCGCTGGCCGTGATCGTATAGTGGTTAGTACTTCGCGTTGTGGCCGCGACAACCCATGTTCGAATCCTGGTCGCTCAAGATTTTTAGTCCGTGTATTTATAAACACTTAGTCAAGTCATACTTAATCAAGTCATTAGATAAAGTAGAAAATAAACTATATAAAAAACTTTTTTAAAAACCACGTTTTTCATGTGTAGCAACGGACTAAAAAGGAGAAAATAAAATACTTAAAAAAAACTTTAAAAAAAACCACGTTTTTCTTGTGGACTAAAAAGTAGAAAATAAATTTTTCTTTTGTGCTTCCTCGAGCTGTGCAGGTTCTTGTGATGATTGACAAAAAACGAGGGTCGGGCAGATGGGTCGGGAAATTTAATGGTGAACGTACCCACGCTAATTACGGTCTCTAATTGCTAGTTTTTATGATTGCATCTGAAATTGTTTAGGCGAAAGTAGCCTGCATGCCAAATTTCAGATCTCTAGAGCAATCAGAAGTGGGCTAATTTTCGATGTCAATTTTAACAACAAACAAACAAACAAACGTGAAGCTGAGTTAAGAAAAACGTGTTAATAAAAAAATTAATTTGAAAGAATAGGCATATTCGCGTAAGTTAAGATTTTAAAATACGTCTTTCATTCTCCGTATTTTATAAGGTGCCTAAATAGCGGAGATGATAGTGTACTAAAAGCCACGCTGGTGGAGCGGGTTCGAGACACAGCACGTCAACTTGGTTAAACTGTTTTTTTTTTATTTTGCTCGGGCTAAACTTAAAAAAAAAATTCTATTAGGATTCTAGATCTAGATCTAGATGATCTAGATCTACAAAGAAACTAGACTTACACAGATGTAGGCCCTACCTAGATCTAGAATCTATTCAAACAATACATTTCTAAAATAAAGTATTTCAGGCCTTAATTACTTTATTGAAATCTTTGTTTATCTATGCAATTTGCTAATCTCTATAATATATAAAGCAAAGTTGTCGGGTGTCCGATAGGGTACTTCCCGGCGCCGCAGGCGCTTCAAATTTGGCAGGATCTTGCCTTGGGGCGACAGAACACGAGGGCCGGTTGGCCGAAAAGTCTACGATGAGGGGGTCAAAACTGACCTCGACTGACCGGCGCCTTATATGAGCTATAAATCGAAAAAAAATGTCCACGGAGGAACCTCTTCATAACTCTTGAGGTCGTAGACCGACCCTCGTGCGAATTAATTAAGCATTCAAATTCTCAATGTTTTCAAAAGCCTAAGCGAAGCTGGGCAGCATGCCTAGTATATAAGTGTGTATATGTTATCTATGATATAAAGTTCAGCTAAACCTTACAAAAGAATAGAAGGAAAAAAAACAGACTTAAACGCCATAGTGTTATATATCTCAAGTTCTCTTCGTCTAAATGTATGATATAAAAAATGTTGAAGGTGTTAAAAAACAAATTTCATTCATCAAACTTATAGTGTTAATTGACAGCGTGTGCATTAAACAAAAGTAAAGAAAATGTATCATTCTTCACAAAAATTCTAATTGTGTCTGAAAAATATTTTCGTTTAGTCCTTTAGGAAAACACAATTACTTCCCTTTAAAACGAAACATTACAACAGGGAAAAAAATTTACTTTTTATTTCTTTGCTTTGGTGTTGGGAAATGAATAATTACATAATTAGCGTAGATTGATCAAGTGAAATGTGGTAAGTAAAACACAAATATTTTAAATACTGCCTAATATTAATTGTTCTATACACTGAACGTACTGTTTACTAATTACTTTGCTATGGCTATGGCTATGGCTATGGCTATGGCTATGGCTATGGCTATGGCTATGGCTATGGCTATGGCTATGGCTATGGCTATGGCTATGGCTATGGCTATGGCTATGGCTATGGCTATGGCTATGGCTATGGCTATGGCTATGGCTATGGCTATGGCTATGGCTATGGCTATGGCTATGGCTATGGCTATGGCTATGGCTATGGCTATGGCTATGGCTATGGCTATGGCTATGGCTATGGCTATGGCTATGGCTATGGCTATGGCTATGGCTATGGCTATGGCTATGGCTATGGCTATGGCTATGGCTATGGCTATGGCTATGGCTATGGCTATGGCTATGGCTATGGCTATGGCTATGGCTATGGCTATGGCTATGGCTATGGCTATGGCTATGGCTATGGCTATGGCTATGGCTATGGCTATGGCTATGGCTATGGCTATGGCTATGGCTATGGCTATGGCTATGGCTATGGCTATGGCTATGGCTATGGCTATGGCTATGGCTATGGCTATGGCTATGGCTATGGCTATGGCTATGGCTGCGGCTGCGGCTACGGCTACGGCTACGGCTACGGGTGAGAGTGAGGGTAAGGGTAAGGGTAAGGGTAATTGTAAGGGTAATTGTAAGGGTAAGGGTAAGAAGACAACATCACGCCATTTTAACCACAAAAAAAGAGAGACAACTATGGTTTTGATAAATATTCAAATATATCAAAATTGTCTCCCATATTTAAAAAAAAACCTTCAAAGTTTACTTGAGTTACTTATGTTACGGTGTGTTTATCTTGGCTTAATTATTTCACGGTAACAATTAAATATGTAACATATATTTAACTATATCACCTGGAAAAGCCAGGCTGCTTTTTAAGCACTTACATTTTTTTCAGTCGATACAAGGAGGTAACCTGTATTTTAATTATTGCTAGTTTATATTATATTCGAGTTACAGCCCTCAACAAATCTGAAAAATAAATCAATACCAACTCTTACTTTTTATTATAATTCGCAGTTTAAAGAGATTTTATGAAATAAGGATACATACTATTTTTTTTGGCTTATTTCTTTTCGTAACAGTAAGAGGAAATTTATAGTTCTGATTTTAATTTAAAAATTCTTTTCGAATGTTCTATTTTCTTTAAAGTGCAGTACCATAATAAGAAAGCCAATAAAAATGTATATTGCGTTTCGGTACACATCTAAATGAAACTATTTCTCCCCCCCCCCTTTGTTAATATATACTGCTAAATGATTTGTAAACATTGTTAAAACAGTAGTAGGGTAATTTTTGTTTCAAGTGTTTAATTTAAATCGTTATCAAATATTCTCACTAAAATGTATACAATGTAGTCATTTTATTTTTATTTTTAAAGAATAGTATCAATCTATACATGATATAGGGTATAAAAGGCGGAACTACAGTGCCGCCAGACCCACCGGACAGTGGAGGGGTTGGGGAGGCTGTTTAGAGGGTGGGCACAGACGACCATAAAAAATGTTTTTTTTTTTAATTTAATTTAATTTTCTTGAATTTTCGCCATGATGTTTAGTTTGTAAAAAATACTGAAGCTGCGGTACGATTAACTTTATTTTACGGTCACACTATCATACTCTACCGCATATATTAAAATCCATTACAAAAACTGTTGTGTAAAATATAGGCAAAACTTATACTTTTAATGACTTTTGTGACTCGTTGCTCCTCTTTGATAGCCAAATAGGGGACAAGAACTGCTCGACCGATCCTCCAAAGTTGACTGTGGCGGATGAAACCGGGAGGGGGACCAAAAAATGTCGTCAAATTTATTTATAAATTTTAAAAGTTTATATTTGTTTTTTATCCACCGTCAAGGCTGAGTTATATCTCCCCTAAAATCAAACACACGCCGTCGTCGGCGAAATTCTTTGGAATGAAAACGAAGCCCATAACTTGAGAAGCCGCTAGATATGTTGTGGGCTTTTATGGTGTGCGGTACTTCTTTGCGGCATTGGTTAGGGGCCCGAAATCACTGTACATTTTTCAATGTTAAGTTAATAAATGTTGTGATATATTTATGTAACTTCTATCATGTACTATTCTGTATCCTACAAATAATATAAATTAATATAATACTTTAAACTTCGTCTTTATATACGTTTACTTTTTTTATTTTACAAGAAATTACATAGTAAACATTTAGGACCTATACTTTGAATTATCTCCCCTGAGTGAGTTTTACAATGGGCGATGCTGACGTACATAGGCGCTTTGTTGTCTCTTTCATGTTTTTTCCCGAGTCGACCCCCATCCCTACCCTCTTTCTTAGCCTAGCAAGTAGATAAATGTATCAATTATGAACTACTTCCTAACCGTACATTCACCACTTCAGCACATTTTGTCAGACACTCGTCAGCAGATATTAACTTACTTGCATAGTATTAGGTGCATCTAATCCACAAAAGGGGGAAGATAAGATTATTTTTTATATAATTTTTTAGAAATGTATAAGAAAGTTTAAAATTAATCGAACATTATTAATAGTCAATAAATATTCATAAATGACGTCGTTACGGGGGATTGGGAGGAAGGTGTGAGGTTCTGGCTTTTTGCAAGTGGTGAAAACAGCGTGACGACATTTGTGGATGATCCCTAAATCAGAAGTTTATCCGACGCGTGAGCTGGCCACATACAGTTGTACATGTGAAAAACATGTTTCTGTCCTTTATGCGTTACTACATCATTCATCGGATCGCCATTTGGAAGCTGTTTAGTACAACCACGCAAATGTTTCTGTCATAGGCCTAACATTTGTTTACATACTGGAGGGGCGGCGGCCCAAAGGAAATATTTGATTTAGTGCCCCGAGATACCCAGTGGCTATCTTTGCACCTGAGATCCACTTATTGTGAATAATGCTTAGGGGGAATAGGGTTACTACTCGAATCCACCGACGGCAGTGTTATTCGGAGCGCCCCACATATGATCATTTTGGCCCCTAAAGTCGTTTAAAAGGTCACACTACACCAGGGATAAGTCTCGCTACTACATTCGATGACTAAATCAAACCTAGGGTTGCACCCATCACCCGTGTAGTAATGTAACCGGTAGCTCCCATGAGCCCCGTGACTCCCCTGACACCTGGGCCGTCGCCGAGGGACTTACACCATGTCTTGGTATGTCTAGTTGGTAGTGTGGACAAAGCCGCGCCCCAACATCTAAGATCAAAGAATTGAACTGACGACGTTGTTAACATTTATTTAAACTTCTGGAAAAAAAGGCACACGTCTAAAAATATATTGACGTCAGTTTGATGTGTTAGACTAGATTTGGTGAGTCTGTGCATCTTACTTGAGAAATCGTGTGGGGCCAACTCAGGGGTTGGAAAATCTCTGATGTATTCGTGTACCAGATGGAGAAAAAAAAACGTGTCCATAAGAACTCGAGTGAATTCAATATATATATATATATATATATATATATATATATATATATATATATATATATATATATATATATATATATATATATATATATATATATATATATATATATATATATATATATATATATATATATATATATATATATATATATATATATATATATATATATACATATATATATATATATATATATATATATAATGTATGTTATTACAGCCACAGGCGCTTCTAATTTGGCAGGCTCCTGCTTTTGGGCAATAGAACACGGGGGCCGTTGCCGGTTGGCCGCAAAATCCAAGAAGAGAGGATAAAAGCTGACTTCGACTGACCGGCGCCTGATATGAGTTATATATCGAAAAAAATCTATTGCTGAACGACCCATCTTGATATTTTGTGAGGTCTTAGAAAAACACTTAGGGTTGTCAGAAAAAACTCGCGTTATCCTGAAAAATCTGCAATATGGTCAAAACTGACCAGTCGTATTTCCCTATATGATCTTTGTAATTTATGGGAAAAACAGAGGGTAATTTCAACAAAGATTTTAGGGCAATTATCGTCTGTACATTTGGCTAATTTTTGCATACAGCTCTATAGATGATCAGGCCGTATGGAAAAATATTTCGTCAGAGTCTAAGCCCTCGACGAGGGCTAAAAATTGACCGCGAGTAAAGTTCCCCTTATTTGAACTATATAAAAAAAGAATAAATTTGCCGAATGATCTCCATAGTATTTTGTGAGGTGACAGACTGACCCTGGAAGGTAACAAAAAAACGTTATTACCGTCGGAATAACCCCTAAGGGCATTTATATTTGTCCAAACGCAGTATTTTCTTATATATATATATATATATATATATATATATATATATATATATATATATATATATATATATATATGTATATATATATATATATATATATATATATATATATATATATATATATATATATATATATATATATATCATATATAACACTAGACATTTATAAAACGAAGTGGATAAAGAACTTTATGAACTGATTCTGAGACGTGAATATCCAAATTTAGAAACACGTTTTTTACTCAACGCTTCAATGCGCAACGCACAAAATAAAAAGAGGAACGAGCCAGGCCAAACACAATTTATACAACATATTTTAGTCAGTATTCCAAATGGTAGGGTTCCTAAATAGACTGGGAATAACACACTGATTATTAGGTAATTAATTAGGGGTCGGCGTGGTCGAGTCGGTAAAGCTCATGGTTGCTAAACCGAAAAGTTTCGAGTACGAACCCTCGGGCAAGATGAGGCTCGTTAGCTGGGGACAGCCACTCTTCTAGGAGAGACAACTCCAAAATCAAACAACTGCTGCCTTGTAGTTTGTTCTTGGTTGGATAAAGGCTATGGAAGCAAATCCAAAAAGAAAAGCATGCTGAAATCGGAGTCAATCGCCTCAATGGCGCAAAACCAGTTGAAACGTATCCTTAATTGTGTTGGAGGGGGATCAGCACTATGCCCAGCCGCCTTTATTTCCCTAGCGTGAATTAGGTACCCATCAGAGCTGGGTGGACTGATTTGAAACTGATTCGAACTCGTGCCTCTCGGGTTAGCAGTCTAACTCCCTACCACTACTTTAATTTACACATTTACAGTTTAACGGTAATTTGTACACCCTAAATTGGATAAGATTATCTACTGTGATAATTGACATATGTTGTAATTAGTTAAATTTAAATGATCTATTTCTAAGACCCCATCTTTAACCCAACAAGCCACTCAATCCTTGAGTTAAACGAACAAGCAACAGACAACATCCACCAACACGCTACAGGCGTCAACATCACACGGAAGGGGATCAAGATTTTGGTTTCAGGTACGTGGTAAAGATTTTATGTTTGCTTGTCTGTTTTGTAAGAAAATAATAAATTTAAAGTGACGTATTTATTTATTATCAATTGCATAAACGTTACAAAAAAAATTGATTATTCCTGCCTTTTTCTTCGAAAACGTTTCTACTAATTGCTTCAATTCCTGTGTCGACGCGTAATTGCATTCTATTGAAATGAGGTAGGTGATGAGGTAGGTGGTGGGCTTTTTCACCAACGCGAATATCTAAAGGGCCTTTATAGGGCTAATCTGGAAAGATGGGGGGGGGGGGGGGGCCCAAAAATTGATAATTCTTCTTTGGCGCCTAAATAGATCGCTACGCCTTTGTATGTTACTTTTTATTACCCTGTCTATAGTTTATATTCATGTAATTAAAGTAATTAATTATTAGGTACTTTTTAAAAATGGAGATACACATTTTTGCTTCCACTATGGATCGCGCCCTAGGTGATCGCTTAGTTCCCCTTATATGTAGCACCAGCTCTGTGTACTAGGTTAACTGTAACGATATCCGAGAGACTTGCTCGACTGGTTCCTATTTAATGATGGCTAAATATAGATCTATTACTACGGCTTCAAGGTAAATTCCCCTATAAAATCATATTGACTACTTGTAATATTTTCTTCCTAAGTTTGTAAAATGCTTTTCAATAAGAAAAATATTGACAAGATAAATAAATATAACGCAAGTTACACACACACACACACACACACATACATATATATATATATATATATATATATATATATATATATATATATATATATATATATATATATATATAGGCCTATATATATATATAAGTGTGTGTGTGTGTGCCCTACTGTACAGGTAGGAAACACAAGGCAGTAAATTGTAATGGTGTATATACATTTTTAAAAAGGAAATAATATTTTTATGGTCTTGGGTTTTATGTAACGAATGCAAGTCTAATCTGAAAATAAATCATATTTAAAGGGATGTGTTAGTTGAATATTTTAGAAAAGGGGTGGGGCGGGAGGGGGGGTTATGATGCTGATGAGTCGTGGAGAGTTGTCCAGGGAAAGTGAAAGGGGGTAGAGATTATGTAAAAATTTTGTATAATGAGTAAGGTTAGCATGAATTTTGATGATAGCATTACGTTAGTGTTTTTTTTAACAGTGTTGCTAGTTTAAGTTTTTTGTTTTTAATTTCTAGTGTTAAATGGGAAAGTTACTAATATATTTTTAGGTCTACTTCTTTTAAATATAATACTAAGTCCTGGAATGAACAATAATTATTAAATGGATTATCAAAGATTCATAAAACGTGTTGCATCAACTAATGTTTTAAAGAAGAAATGTAAAATATTTGCCCGTATCACAGAAAATTAATGATTAAACAAAACACTTTTCCGTGACAGTATTCAGAGAAGTCCGATTTAAACAGTGTTGTATACGTTTTGTGATGGTGGGATCTCAAGAACCGGGTGAGGGGCTTCTAGTGTTTCTGACCATAGATACCTAACGTAGATTAGGTCAAGCCTTACTTCCTCTGAATTACTGTGGTAAATTGTTAATGACTGAACCGATGTACCGCGGTGTAGGACATGTCTTGTGGGGGGGGGGGGGGGTGATGTAATAACTTTTAGATCAATGTGGCGAACTTTAACCCTGAACGCATTTTAATAACGCCATTTCTTCTTTCATTTTAGGTTTGTATTTCGTGTACAGCAGCGTCAACTTTAAGCCTAATTCCACACGTTTTTCAGCTGACTTTCATTATCAGGTAGACGCCAACGAAATCTCAAATTTTAAAAATAATAACTTAATTATTTCATGCATTAAATTATATTAATTACGTTCATGCATTTCAATAATTAGAATGAAATTATGTTTGAAAAAAAAATGCAAATTTGTTAAAGTTTATGTTTACATTCAATATTTGAAAAGTGAGCAAAAAGATACTTAATAAACCACGATAATTATCTTTTTTTTTTAAATATCGTATCTGCTTCCCAGACGTGGTTCCAGTACATCAGCAGACGATCAGCCACCAGCCCAGTTTTATCTGGCGTCTTATTGAGAACTGTTCACACCTGTTGTAGCAACTGTACAGGTACTCAGGAGACGGCTTATACAGGTGAGATTTTATGTTAATTAAGTTAATGTCACGGAAATATTGTGATTAAAAACTGCCTTTAAAATGTGTATGACATACGCAATCTTGGCAAAACCAGATTGTATTTTGCTGCAAAACAGATTCTTGCTAGCCTTGGTCGAGTGGTACATCGTTTATTGCTGACCCGACAATCTAGAGATCGGTGCCTGTGGCCCGATTTCGTAGCAGATCCATGAGTTCACCCAGCCTTAAAGGGTACCTGGCTCGATTCAGGGAAAGTCGTCTGGTAATAGTTTTATCAGAGAAACAGTATCTGCTCCGTCTGGTCTAAAATAACACCACTGCCTTTTACTACTTGCAATAAAAATCAGTATTTATTTTCAATGTACCCTTTAATTAGTATTCGCATTTAATTGTATTTAATTTTTTTTATGCAGGTGGGTTTTTTTACCTGCTGAAGGATGATGTGATACAAATGATTGTATCAGGTCAAGGTTTAATAGATGTTGGTCCTGGAGTGTCGTACCTTGGACTGTTTTTGTTACATTGTAATGGGTAGTAAAGATTTAAATATATAAACACACAATATAAATATATACTCATTAATGCCATCATCAATACAAATCTAATGGATATTAAAATTGTTACCTAAATGTGCGTTTAGTTGAATCATAGTATGCGTCATATTGTATGTTGTAATTATCTTACGAATTGCTAAAACAAAACCAAAACTAGTTTATTTAATAAGTGAAACGTTCAGAGAAAACTAAACTTATGCATTCTATAAATAAGTGGTACTAAAAGAAAACAATGTGTTTCGGAGAGAAAGCAAGAGAAAACGGAAAATGTATATATATATATATATATATATATATATATATATATATATATATATATATATACATATATATATATATATATATATATATATATATATATATATATATATATATATATATATATATAATTAGAGATTGAGAGCTAAAGAGAAAGCAAGAAAACGAACTTACATGAGATTACATATTTTGTGTATGGCATAACGCGTGTTAGTGTTTATGTGCAAGTTTGTCTGAGTGTCTGTGTAACAATCAAGTAATCTTTGAACGTGGTAGAAATAATACGTGTTATTTATATATTAAGTAATATGAATCATGGTGATTTTTTTACACTTATAGCATATAATTTTTATATTTTAAATTATATTAAAATATTATTTTAAACTTTAAGTTTTGATGTTGTTGTGTTTTCTGTTAAGTAGCCAGTTTAAATAAATATCGCTTTATTTATCTAAAATCAAAGAGTACAATTACAAGGCTTCTAGAAAAAAAATATGACCTGGGAATGCAACATGCATGTCATTCAACTATGAAATACATTGTGATACTAAATACAGTGTTTTGCATTGTTAACATACATGACATAAATTAAGAAATGTACAACTGACTGTTGTCGTATTAACTTGATAAAACATGTTAAAGATGTCCAATGGATTTGTTACAATATAATTGTAAAATAAAGACGCTATGGCTGAGTAAAACACAAAATTTGACCCACAAATCTTAACTGGTTTTTTTGTAAGCTGGTGTTGTCAATTGATAAACATACAGTCACGAGTATACGGGTTTAAAATCCGAACTGTTTCAAGATCCGAACTATATTGTGTATTAGACCGGAGAGAAAGCCAAAAGCCTCGGGAAAACAAAAACATCTACGAAATGTTAAATTATATGTACTTTCGCAGTCTGTCAAAGAAGAATTTACAAAATAGAAAGTCAGCTAAATCAACCAGGATATCACATTTAGATTGTGAGGGTCTTGAAACATAAATAACATACAAAATACTTTATTTAGTAATATCGATTACTGTAAAATCTAAATGAGATGTGAAGTTACGTCATAGAGCAATATTCTTAACTACATAAACAATACGTTGTAGCCTAACTACTTTGAAACAAACTTATCAGTTAGGCTTCTTGTGGACTTGATGTAGAAACACCGATATTTAAACATAACAACTACATTGGACAAAATACAAAGAATTGATACACCATTGTGATTGATATAATGAATTAAAATTATACTATTAGAAAAAAATCAATTCTATTTCAAGCCTGACAATATATTTGACTACGAACGCAAACAAATAGGATAGTAATATAACAATGTAGATGAAAAAAACAGCATTTCGGCCTTCCGCTAAGTCTACTTTTAAGATACTGATATTTCCTGCTAAAGAATCTGATAAAGTCGGACTAAAGCTCTACAATAAAAAAGAGCAGATAGTTGTTCATGTTATGTGCCTTAGATTTGATTCTGGAACTTAGATTTGTTTTGTTAAACTCTTGTATCATGATATATCTTGATAATACAATACTGAATATATTTTTAAAAATCTTCTAAAGTATAGTTGAATGGTTACATATAAGCCACAGCCTCAAAACAACTCCGTCCCAGGCTGCGTTGACTAGATGTGTCTCTAGAACTTCCTGCAGCTCTGCTGTGAGTGAATATAGGCCACTTGTTTCCCAGAAAGTAGACCAAAGCCCCACTACTACCTGGACATGTTTGGTTTGTGTACGTGTATCTAGCAATACCGTTCCCAACATCTTGCCTGTGCACCCAGTGACCTACAGAGACCTGCTTAGAACAGCCATGAGGATGTGACACAATAATGGTCAGCTTGTCCACATCTCTAAGACTCCTGTATTTGTCCCTTAATTCCAAGCACACATCATAAAACGCTTTCAATTTCTTTTCTATTTTATCAGCCAACTCTTTATCATGGGTAACACAATAGAATGAACACCAGTCTAGATCGGACATTGATTTGCATATGGTCAGACCACTCAATGTGACCATAGGGCTTTCATCATCATCAAACCATAATCTACAGCTAGACTGGCGTGCTTCCTCCTCATCAAATACCACATGGGACACTGTGATGACCTTCACACACCACCACTCCTCTCTCGGGGTGTTGGATCCGTTACTACATGTAGGACACGGGCAATGGCTGTTGGTAGTCTGATCCGTTACACAATGTTTAACACCACGGATCCCTCCAGTACCTGTTTTCAGAGACTTCTGTCCCCTGGTCTTGTAGCAAGGATATGGATATTTAGTACCTGGTACAAACTCTGGTCTACCTGGACTTGTAAAGTTACACGCTATTCTCACAGTAATGTCAGCCATTGTTTTAGTTAGTTTATACACGATTTTGTCTTGGTACCTATCTGGGAGATGCATAATGCTAAACTCATTTACTGGTATAAACTCTGTGTGCCCGGGATTTTTTTTACAGTTAGCCAGGTGCGTGTGTAAGTCGGCCTCACTTTCATCTTCAAGACATTCTTGTACATCGGTAGAATCTAGAAGTTAGAATGTACTACGTTACTGTAACACAGACATAGATACACCTACACCTACACCTACACCAATACATACACCAACACCTCCAAATACACCTGCACCTACACCAATATATACATCAACACCTCCAAATACACCTGCACCTACACCAATCCATACACCTACACCTACACCTACACCAATATATACACCAACACCTCCAAATACACCTGCACCTACACCAATACATACACCTACACCTACACCTACACCAATACATACACCAACACCTCCAAATACACCTGCACCTTCACCAATATATACACAAACACCTCCAAATACACCTGCACCTTCACTTTTACCCGCATACTCTGACGCCATATACATACTGTTAATCAAACCCATTCGCTTACGCATATAAAGAAAGGAACTATGTTCATAGAAAGTACCTGAAAGGTAGAAATGTCCATATTCACTTTTTAAAGCCCTGTTTGTGAACATTTTCGCAGCTCTGCAACTATGGTATTAACTAGACGTAATGATCAAACAAAACAATATATTTAACACACATTTTCATAATGCTACCCGTTATCTAACAAAGGGAAAATAAAAAAAAACAACGACGATGAATATGCAGATGAGCAAAAAGTACAAAATACACACCAGCACAACAGCAATATATACGAGTCAAGTAAACGCAAAAGTCTAAACTTGTCCATTATATACCTATATTTACCGACGTCATAAGAACAGTTAAATTCCAATTCACCTTCCCTTTTGACAGTTTGGTCCGAAATATTAAGCTAAATTCTTACTTACTACCCTGCTATACGTTTATAAGCTTCGGGTTATAACCACTTCAACAGAGATAACAGGTAACATTTATGTTATCTATAGCATGCGAGATAAGAAGTTTTTTTGCGAATTGACGTCAGTAAGATTTGTTAGCGCAAATCTTTCTTTTAGAAGATAATCTCTAGAGATAAACTGTGCAAACATTAGGGGGGTTTAAAAGGTAAAGGTGTAACCGAAAGATCGATTTTAAAACTATTTGATTGTATCTCTGTATTGTTTCACAAAGTATATTGTAGCTATGTAGGTTATAAGCACTAGCTTTTTAAAAAAAGGCGCCGTAAACTTCCACAGCACACAACATGTTTAGCCGGAGTTTCGGCTGATAGTTTCATTCGTGTAATAGATTATGCAGTTAATATATAATCTTTCAACCGTTGACTTCTACTGATTCAAACAATTGATTTCATATTTCGTCAAAATAGTATGTGGCCTCAATCGTATTTTTAATAATACAAAAAGAGCTATCGCAATGTGACATATTCCTGCTGTTAAAATAACATTTCAACAACTATTATGTAGACGAATACTTTCCCAATGCAGATATATAAGAGTAGAATCAGGCCGTTAAGAAAAATATATTTTCTGCAAGACAAAGTCAAATAACTAACTATTGAGATGGGCTGGGTAGTGATTATAGAATGCCTTTTATCCAACCTTCCTCCTCCCCTTCTTCCCACTCCTACTGACATTTTATGGACACATTTTGTACGGTTATAATAATTGTACGTGTACAAACTACTAGCTGGTTTTCAGATACAATTATTTTCAACAATTCATGTATATTAATAATAGGTGGTTAATTTGTATTTAGGTAACCAGATTATTAATCTTTTACCCGCTAGAAGATATTGATTCACCTTCAGTCTGTTCAGGAATATTTTATTTAATAGGTCAAGAAGTGACAGATAAATATTCAGGACAAAAAACAGCCTAGTATTATGTGTGTGTAATATTGTGTGTAGGGGTAGGTCTATTACTGTGTTGTTTATACACGATAATATGGCATTTCTGGATTTTGAGAAAATTCAGCCACTTATTGCACCTGGGCTAGATAAAGGGCAAATGTGGGGAGAGGAGGTGGATCGTAAACATCCTATTAATTTTCTGGAACTTAATTGCTCCACGCTTAATTATCCCCCCTTACCCTCTCCGTTAATTACTCCACCTACCACTATATTATCCCGACCCAAAACAGCAATAGGACAGCGGTAACTTTTACGGCGACCGTAACGATGACTGTAAGGCGGGCGGTAATGATAAAGGCAACGACACAGTGTATTTCTTTTGAGATCGCAGTCTTTCCTTCACTCCGTATCCACTACCTAAAGATTTGATAAACAATCGTTGTATACTGACTAACTAAGATTTAGTTTAAACATTCAAAAGACCAATAAGAAAGAGTCTGTGTGTGTTTTATGTATGCATATAAAGTATGTGAGTTTGTTTTATGTTTGTGTCTCCTTTGACAGGGTATGTTTAAATCCAATTATAAAATACATTTACAATTCTATGTGTATTTAATTATTAAACGCTTGATCACTTAGTAGTTATTGATTTATGTTTGCCATTTGCTGAAGACTATAATTTAAGAAATCAATTATCGATCAAATACAATCTAATATTTTAAAACACAATAGGCACCCTATTGATTTTATTCCAAATAATGTAAGCCGAACCCATACGATCGTTAATTACTGACCTGCCGATTTTCTCGATTTTTAATTTCTCGTATATACGAAGTATATACCATTGTAAATTGTTTATATATCTAAACATACTGCCATATTGCTCAAAAGGTCAGATACGACTAGAGGTATTTCATCGACAACGTTATAGTTGACCCCCTTAGGGGTCATCCATAAATGACGTCAAGCTTTTTTTGACGATTTTCACCTCTTCCCTCCGTCACACATCGTCACAAAAAGCCAGACCATCCCTAAAATGACGTCACACTTCAGTCTACAACCCCCCTGAAAATGAAAGTTGATTTTTTATTTTAAAACATCGATATTTTTCCAAAATCTTGTCTGAACTCTGTCAAAATAGAGTATTTTAATCGATTCCTATTACAATTTATTAAAACCGTTTCTAAAAAACGAAATAAGTGCTAAAATTCCGTTTTCTAACATTACTTTTTGTTAATGCAACAATGTGACGTCACACCATCTGGACCCCCCCCCCCCTTTCCTCCCACTCATCACACGCCGTCACAATATTACGACCCCCCCTTCCCTCTACGGGTGTGACGTCATTTATTGACGACCCCTTAGAGACTTTATTTATTAACGTCATTATGTAAAAGAAATCAGAACAGTAAATATCAAACATAAACAGTGTACGCCTAGTAACACTCAAAACTAAACGTATTTATTTGATCACAAGCACGATATAACGTGTCGTTACTTTGGTCGGTACAGACAGGTATGAACACGTAGCTCGTGATTAGTTCATGCCAGAGGTGGCCAAATGTTCCATACAAGATGTTAAATTTGATTTTTTTTTAAATTAATAAACAGGTGTATACCACTTGAATAGTTATGTCAACGTTTTTGTGTTGTGACCTTGGATCAATATTTCAACCTTTGTCACTCCACTTCTTCTTGAGATCCAACTTGGCCTTTCAAATGTTAATTCTTCTAACCATAGCAGTCACCGACTTGGCATTGGCAAAATGTGTTTGCCGGGGCGGATTAAGCTTTAAACAGGGCCACTGGCTGAAATCTTTTGGGGGCCCCTACCATTTTTTAATAAAAGACGTCAGATTTTTAATTGCTGCACTTGATTACCCTAATATGTATTTCAATCGTCATAATTAAATTAATAAAATCAGCAAAATAATTTTTTTGGCAATTAAAAAAAAATTCTAGCATTACGTCTAGGAACAATGTCTCTAAACTACGACTTCAAAACAATGAGCATAAAATGATTACTTTATCTAAATTGATACGTATGACTGGCTTGGTTGTTTGCGCAAGGGTAAGTAATGTAATCCAAGCGGTAGAAGGTTATCCATAGGTGACGTGACGCTATTTCATTCGATCTTGATTCCTAAATGGAAAGGCAAAGATAAATTTGATATAAAACTCGCTTAGCACTAATAGACAATAAAGTCATAACTTAGTTTTGGTACAGATCCGTTCAAGTTTTTTTTTATTCCTCTAACCTGTTTTTCTGTAGGCTTAAATAAAATTTTAAGTTTCAGGACAGCTAAAAAAAACTGGTAGGAAACCCACGTCTTATACAATAATATCTACCATGAAATAAACGGATTGCAAACGTAATGGCTATAAAAATATATAAACAACTGAAGCTAGAAGAAACCAGTTCTTGTTTTTGAGTTTTCTTAGAAAATAGTGGGGCTGTTTACCTGGAAGTTAACTCGGAGCCAACGTCATGTACGAATCACCTACTGGTAGGCGTCAGTGGGTAAACAGAGCGTAAATCCCGTGGGACTTATGTGCTACATAGAACAGGTTGGGGCAGTGCCAACAACACACCGGAATATAGAAGTATTTATTATTTATGCAGGCGTAGTTTTGCTTATATTTTCATACTGATTAAATATCGAAGAATAAAAGAAGTGTCCAGACTGAAATGTGTGTAAAAAAACAAGCGATGCTTTCTGTTCCTTTTGAGCGATTTTTTTAAATAGCAAGCTCTAACTTCAACAGAACAATACAATTTTGGCAGCGTCAATGATAAAATGATCGGTAAGAAAATAATTATTTATCGGTATGTGTTTTCTTTACTGGTATCATAGTATCAACATTAAATGAAGCAATTTTTTGAAAAATATATGCATTTAATACAATTTAAATAAAATATAGTTTGTTTATATATATATATATATATATATATATATATATATATATATATATATATATATATATATCAATATGTGTGTGCTCTCCGAAGTTTGGTAATATATAAAATTTTCAATTAAACGACTATATGTAAATATGGACACTTGAGAAAACATAAACGCAAACGCCAACATAAACGGAAATATAAACACAAACAGAAACATAAATGCAAACATAAATTCGCATAATCATGCTAATGCAAACATAAACGCAATTATAAACGAAAACATGATAAAGACATTAAGTAACGGCTTCTAAACTATACTGATTAAAACAATAGTAAGTAAACAGTACATTTAGAGTATAAACTAAATGGAGGTAGTATTTAAAGATACCTACTACGTCGAAATAATTTATAAATTCTAAAATTCTTTTCCAGCATTAGAAAACTAGATAATTGTCTTCTTTTGTCTTTTGTTGTTGTTTTTTTTTCAATTTACCTCGATAAAACGAAATATTTTTTTCGGAAAAATATTAATTTTTGTTAAAGTATAATAAATTTAGTTTGATTTTGTTCTAAGCACTTTCAAAAAACGCACACTTAATTTAGAAGTGATGAATATAGAGATGTCTTTTTTTTTAGTTCACTTTAAATATTACCAGAGGCGTAGCGAGAGGGGGGGGGGGAGGAGGGGTACATCTGTCTCCGGGCGCCGACCTTAGGGGGCGACAAAATGGGTTGATAAAACAAATTAAAATCTCATTTTAGCTGCAGTTTTGCATTATAAATATAAAAAATATATGTGAGGGGAAGGGGGGGGGTTGCAAATTTAAAGATTGGGGGGGGGGTACAAATTGAAAATTGATAGGTTGTTCCCGAGGGGGGGCGCCAAATTGAAAAGTTTGTCCTCGGCGCTGGGAAGGCTCGCTACGTCTCTGAATATTACGCAACGGCGGTCAAGTCACGTTTTTAACTATATGCATTTCATTCACAGGTCCGTCTTTTCGACACATACAGAGATATACACATTCCAATTAGAGCTTTAATTGTTAGATACAACAATAAATTATAAAAAAAAACGATTTACATAACATTAAAGTGTGTCGTTGGGAATAAGTAACAACACACACATACTCACACACACACACACACACACACACACATAAATGCAGATTTTTAAAAGTGCAGCCTATACAAGTAGCATTGGCAAATATGTTCTTGTTTTTTAATATTACTAGTGGAAAATATTATGTCTTCTGTCTACACATAAATGAATTAAATTAAAATTATCTAGATATTCTTTTTGTATAAAAAACATATTCTCTTTAACAAAATAACACACAGACATAAACTAATATATAACATTTTTATTAGATTTTTTAATAATAATTCAGTTGTTACTGTTTTAAATTATATTTTAAAAATTTAAATAATCGAAAATATATAAATTCATATAAAAAGATACACATTAATGCTTAAAAAATGACTGTAAGTTTACTCTGGAATTTCTCGTCATAAATATTTAGGCTAAGTACTTTATAATTATTTTGGTTAAACGCTAAACATTTGTTGCGTCAGTTTTGTTTATATGACAAGATTGGGATAGACTATGATTCTTTTATGCACAAATGTGTGGCCAGCTTACACATCGAAAAAGCTTGGAATTTTTCGTGTTCTAGACAAAACAACAAAAAAAGCACTCGAATAAATATAGCAAATGGAAACGACACTTTTAAATCTTTTACATATTAGGATAAAAATATATTAGAATCTATACGTTTTCTTTTCTTCTAAGAACACAGTAACTCGCGACGGGTGTGCTAGTAATACTAATAAATGCGCTTGAGTGTTTGTGTAAGTCGGTATGTATTTTTGTAGATTAATACATAACCGCAAAACGTTAATATATAAAAGACATATTAGCATAATATAAGAAGCAGCTCTAGCCCACCAATTTGTAATATTTTATAATAAAATGCTATGATAGCAATATATTTTCAGGTTGGTTGAAACAATGAGCAGCTTAAAAGAAATGGATTTAGTTTTATTTGGAGCAGTAGGAAACGGGAAAACAATTTTTATGAAATGTACTCATCCTTATCTACTTTGTCTCCAGCTCGTTACGACTGGAACATATTTGAAGATCGACTGATACAAGTAGTTGATACGCAATATCTGAGTAATAGTAGGGAAATGGAAGTATCAAATAACAGGGTAATAGAAGAGGCGTTGTTGACTAATCCAGTTGGATACCATGCCTTTTTGTTTGTTGTAAAATTTGGCTTCCGATTTAGTGAGAGTGACTTAGAAATATTTCAGAAATTGAAAGTGGTTTTAGGAGGCGACTGCATTAAAAACTACGGAATCATTGTTATGAGTAATGGTGATCATTTTAAAATTTGTAATACAAATCAGGGCATTAATTTTGAAATGTATTGTAAAAGAGAAACTGGCCCATTAAGAAAACTTTTGGATGAGTTCAGCAACAGAATTGTTTTATTTGATAACATTATCGATGACGAAAAGAAAGTGAAAGAGCAACTAAGGAATTTGGTTGAAATGGTGGATCGTCTCCCAACTGACGGTAAAAGATACACGAATGAAAATTTCGTAAAGGCAGCAGAAAAACTTAAACACGTGTATATTTCTTCAAAACTACCTATAATTAAAAAAGAAACCTTTCTGTCTTTGAGACTAATTTTAGACGACCTCAAAAGTTGTAATTCTGAACTACACGAGGATACAAGAATACAGGACACAAAAGTACTGCACGAGCTGTTGGATACATTAACACAGACCAGAAAGAATGTAAAGAAACAAATAAAACTCGGTTATATAAATTTAGAGGAAAAAGTTACGTTTAAAGCTACAGAAGAAAATATTCAAAAGATGGAACAAGATATAATAGTAAGAAATAATAAGAAAAAGACTGAACAAAATAAGCAAAAGGAAAAACATGAAAAGCGTATACAGGAAGAATTGAAAATACATGAGCTGCTACAACAGCCAGTTGACACGGAAAATGCAGAAAAGGAACGAAGCGAAATTAAAAAGAAAACGAAAGAACAAACGAAACCTCTCGATGATAAAAGCGAAAAGAGAGACGAAGAAATTAAATGCAGTGACAAAGAAGAAATAGATCAAAAACATGCTGAAATTGAAACTGAAAAAATAGAAAATGAGTTAAAACAAATCGAAGCACAGTACTTAAAAATGAAAGACAAAGTAAATGAGGAAATCTTAAGCGCTTGTAAAGGTGTGCTATAAATAGTAGTTTCCGATGCAGGACTTCTTTAAGCCGTTAGACAAATACTAAAATAGAAAAAAGTAAGCTAATATATGTATATAACGGAAGACGACTACGTATAATATAAGAACAAAGAGTACTAGTAGAAAAATACAAAAAGCACAGCATGCTCATATCGCAACACCTGAATAAAATGCGATAAAACACGCAGAAATTGGGCTTTACAAATGCAAAATGTGCTACCCGTGCTTCTTTTTAAAAATGACAACCAATGCTTCATAATGTTGAAATACACTTTGAAGAAGGAAATGTATACGATTGTAAAACTAAGCTTTTTGGCTTCGGAAAGTTTAAAACGTCTAGATTTTTGTTCAAAATCTTAGTTTCGTTTTTTTATGTACTATTGCATTACATCTTTTACATTAGTAATACGATAAAGAAAGGAGGTGGTTAAGCAAGGCAAGGTGTAAAAAGGCGAAAACTATCAAAATCTCATTTACTTTTTGTGTAAGATTAAAATACTTCCTCTATTCACTGTATGGAAGAAAGTAAACAGGTTATTGATTAATTTAGTTACCAAAGGAAAATTAATTAATGAAAGCAATACATAGTATTAAATTACAAAGTAAAATCAAAACTTCTTTTTTTTTTTTTTTTTTTTTTTTTTTTTGCAATTGAGAAATTTCAAGAAATAAACTTTTAAAATATTCTAAGCTTTCTTGTATTGTCTTTATAAAAATGGTAGTCATGAATTAAATGTTTTCCCCCCGTATATAGGAACCCAAGAAATACAAGAGTGTCTCAAAGGAGAAAGTGAGATTAACTTACAAGATCACATGACCAATTGTACGAAGAATCCGGGTCATACAGCGTTCATACCAGTCAATAAATTTTCGCTTGACAATCTACCCAATGGTTACAAAGACAAATATTTTGTAAAAGTCACTCAAGCTTTGTCTGACTTGACGGTCAGGGTTGCTGTCAATTTCGTTAGTCCACGTCGACCAGAGTTTATACCAGGCACACAGGAACATTATGCAGGGTACAAAAGTAGGGGTCAGAACTTGCTGATGACCGGAACAGGAAGAATATATCAAGTGATTCAGAACAATGAAGGAGTGTACGGCAACAGAGCGTGCCCATGCCCTGAATGTGACCTCTCCGGCACACCCAGCAAAGTGTGGTGGGAGGTTGAAGTGAGGACAGCCAGACACGTGGTGTTTGATGAGAGTGAGGTGAAACAGTCCAGCTGTAGATTATGGTTTGATGATGATAACAGTCCAGTGGTCAAGATTTATGGATGGGAAGTGGGTGATTTTTCGACAGAAGAAGATTCATGTGGGCTGTATTATGTAACTCACGAGTTACATATTGCTAAAACTCTCGAGAGAATGTTAGCAAAGTTTTTAGATGTAAGTAAGAACTTGTCAGTCAGAAGGCAAGGCAGCGATCTGGACAAGCTGACCATCATAGTGTCCCATCCTCACGGCTGTTCTAAGCAGGTCTCTGTAGGTCAGTGGATGAAGCGGGAGGAACTCAGGACATATTTAACCAGGTTCACATACACCAACTGTACTTGCCCAGGAAGCAGTGGGGCTCAGGTTTATAGACGCGGGTGGGCTTTGGCCCATCACCCACATAGTACAGCTCTATCTGATGGATTAAACAGTGGAATGGTCAGATGGGAAGGCTAATACGTATGTGAATTGTTTACAATCATGACGACGCTGAGTTAACATAATATCATACGTACAGTTTTTAATGAACTATATGTATCGGTGCTTTTTTATCAAACCATTTTATATTTTGTATGTGACTCAGCGTGTTGGTATTTGTACAAGTATCAGAAATGTGCATGTTGTAGAAATTAAACTATTTTATAAACATCGTCATCTTTTCCTTTTTGTGCCTAAGTTTGTGTATAATAGTGTGGAATATTATTAGTTTATAAATTCGTATACGTTTTTTTTGTAAATCGGAAATAGCGTAATGTACCATTTTTGGTCACCAGAATTTTGTCAACATTTGACAGAAGGCAGAAAATTAGATCTTTTACTTTCGTGTGAAATTTCGTCAATCTATCTGAAACAATACTCAATTTATAGACTTTTAAAAAACCAAAAGTAGAATAAGTACCACTTTCTGTTAACTGAAATCGCCGAAAAGTCGAAATAGAACTATACATTTGATATAATACTTATATTATATTAAATTTCATCAACAAAGCTGTAACGGTACTCAAGTTATCGTGTTCACAGACACACACATACACACACACACTCTCACACACACACACAGACATACGAACAAAATTGCACAACTATATTATTCCGTTTTCGATTTTTTGCATGGTTGCAATACTTCCTGTATACTTCGTATACGAGAAAGTAAAAAGCAGTGGGGACAGAACACATCCTTGTTTTACTCCTCTCTTAACCATAATGGGTCAGTGATATATGATGATCGGTGTAACTTGGGGTTTGTTTTTCTTACAGTATTGTCATTGTCTATAAGATTGCTTTCACAACTTCAACTTACCGTTTTTACAGCTGCTATAAAGCTGCAAGCATAAAAATTGTCCATATCGATCTCACGGTTCATGGGGCTGGTGAAGAAGGTTTGTTTCAATGACAACGTAATATAAATGGATAGAGTGATCAGCACTATGACCAGTCACCCTTACTTTCCCTAACGCACGTAAAGCACCCATATAAGCTGGGTGGGCGCTCAGGCCACGGTGTCCCCAATGTGCAAACTAATTAGGTCCAGCTTTAACACAATATTGAAAATAGTATCATAGAGGCTTTGATTACAAGCTACGTTAAACAGAGCAGGTCAGCCCTAGCTGTCGCAGGATTGTATCGTGGTCGGTAACCCCCGATATTTAGACCTAAGTATGTACCAATATAAAACATTTGTCTTTAAAGTGGAAATAAATATTTCTTAAAATAAGACTTTCATATAATTTTAACTAAAATGTAAACAAAATTCTTTCACCACTCGTCAGAAACATTTCTCGCTCAAAAGATAACAGCTGCAACGTTTTCGTATGCGCGAATAGATAAACCCATGAAGCCTTTCAGTGAGTCATAAATCTATCTTTTGATATTTAATAATTTGAGGAAAATAGTTATACATTTTTTCATACACTTGATGATCAAAACAATAAAGATCACTTGAAAGTTAGTCAACAAATTATAATTATGTCAGATCCACTTAATTAACTAACATAGAATTTTTTTAAAGTTTTATTTTATTAATAAACTAATTATAGCCTATTACCAAATGACCTATTCACGTAAAAAGTAAGGTTACCTTTCAATTCTTACGGTTTATGAGGCCAGTGAAGTAGAGTTCACCTGTTTCTTAAACTCGGCATATGAAAGGAAGGTTTGGTTTTTATCACTAAGCACACATGTCTTTCCTTTCCGTAACGTGAGTTGTGTACCCATTAAAGCTGGGTGGACTCATGGACATTCTATTGAATTAAACTCAAAATCGAACTCTAGATTTCTAGTACCTACTATTAACTCAATGTTACTCATAATTGAAGAATTAAAGCTCTAAAAATAATTTTAAACAACATGAAAGAAGCAAATTTATTTTAAAAAATAAAATTTAAAGCCTTTTTTGCTGCAGCTTTTGTCACACATTGTTACTGTTATTAACGAATTAAAAGAAAAAGCCGAAGGAGTCGAGATATCAGATAGCGTAACATAAACCAAGATGGATTTCATGAAGAAAATACAGCTAGGCCATGCCGTTCCATAGTGGATGGATACACTATCAGTAATCATTAGACAATAACCGAGGCAGCTGTGAGTATTCTCCCTGCCCAGTAGCGGGGGGGGGGGGGGGGGCTGGGAAAGCGGCCGCTCCCATTACGACCATTTTTAAGGATAGACCGCGCCATTTTTTGGAGATTAATTAAATAAAATTTAAAACAAGTTCCCCTGCACACAAAAAAACTAAACAAAAACCAACAACAGCAAACACATTACTGAAACTACGAATTTAAAACTGTCATGTTATGTACCCTAAATATTACAGTTTTAAAATGACTCAACGCATGTAGATCTATACCCTACTTATTGGCTTACTTATCGGCTTACTTATTCTTCTTGCACGTCAACCACCCAAAGATCGATCTTCATTCACAAGTGTAATATTTGCTTGATTTGTGAGGCTCAATTCAGCTATACATCTTGATTAACTTCGGGTTTTTAGATCAGTCTAGAAACGTAGAATAATGGATTGCCTAAAGTGTGCCCCGTAGAAGACGATTTACATTATTTTTTATATGTCAATACTAGCAGAAAAGAAATGAAACTAAGGGTCCCTTGCTTGTTAGCTGATCTAGAACATTTTCCAAAAGTATCTTGTACATATTTTTAGATGGATTGTGTTAAAAATTATATCAAACATATGGGAGAGGGAGAGGGAGGAAGCTGAATAAACGTGCAGAAAAATTAACACATTCTCACAACTTGGAGATTATCAGCACATACTGATATACTTAACGAATATATGTTTAAATACCTCGGGTTAATTTAGTTAAAATAATATAAAAACACTTTGGATAAGAGTAAAACTGCCTCCGAAACATGAATATGCACACTTTAGGTAAAGAATCACTATAGTTTTATATTTACAATCAGAATCATAGCTTTTTAAACAGCCAAAATGTGAATTTTGCTTTCGCAAGTAGAAGTAAAAAGGTGTGTGTGCAAAACAGTGATCAGTGTTTCTTTTCTTCCAGACTTAATTTCTCCGGGGGAGGGGGCACTTGATATTTTCAACATTTTCCGGGGGGGGGGGGGAAGCAATAACATATACCAACTGTGTATATGTATATATATATATATATATATATATATATATATATATATATATATATATATATATATATATATATTCATATACCAACTCGCCGCACCCCCCAGCCTTTAAACCTGTATAGCCTATTTGCCTGCCCTATGTTATGTGATGCATAACAGCACATGTTACCATATTATTAGATTCCTCATATGCAGATTACTAAATAGTTTTCCGGGAAAATAAAGCGTGAATGTCACATAGTCACGCATCACATATGTTGCCACAACAATCATCACTGCCGAGTTAAACTGTACATTGCAATTGCGTGCTCGATATCTGCATTACAAAAGGTAGGCTACATTTTGTTTAGATAAACATTTAATTAATAAAGTGGGGGGGGGGATGTTCCCTAGTTTTCCTGTATATTCTTATATAACAAAAAGGGTTGGGATCGTAAACAGCGTAAAGAAATACTTCCGGTCAACTGAAATTACTCAAAATGTGTAAATTACATCTTATAATTATGTTTAACATTGTATCCACTTAACTGAAATGGTGGTCAATTTATAGGTATTTTATAAATCAGAAATGCTGCCAAATATAGGTCTCTTAAAAAATTGAGTGTAATCCAAGTAGAGCATATTTACTTGTATGTGGGTTCGTTTACCTGAGTGAAAATGTAGTCAAGTTATCGTATTCCCACGTAAATAGAGTGAAGCACCACTTCATTAATCATCTTAGATGCGCATGGTGGAACAAACACATGTGAAGTAAGGATAGACAACTCTGCCCTTTTCATTATGAATATTCAAAAGAGCTCCTCTTGGAAACCGAATTTCACATGATCAAATCTATCGTGAAATCTTGCTTTATAACCTACGCAAAAACCTAGAGGACTACAAAAACTACATTAGGGAAATTGCAGGAATTTATTAAAGCTGGCTTAGTAGAATTCGACATATTGGCTACCCAGACACCATCCCTAATGGCAACATTTGGCACAAGACTTACTTAAGTCCAGGATAGGAAGAAATAAGGAAGGGAAGATTGGGCACGTTATGAACATCATCAACACGCACCACAAGACAAGCGCTGGAGTTGAACTCACATGACAAGCGAAGGAAATGCTGTCAAGAACAACATAATGACGTGAACTAGAGGCCGACACTAGTAGGTTTGGTTGAAAAAATCGCTGACAATGTAATGTTTTGGTGGCTCATGCCCCAGGTGGGGACGGGCAGTAAGTAAGTGAAAGGTTCAACAACGTTTGCGATTAAAGTAATTGTTTAACCTGTTGTACGTGTTTAAAAATAATTCACGTTACATTTAGGTTTGTGTCATTTCAAAATTAGATACCATCGCAGATCAGTGGGGTAAAAAAATGTTTTGGTTTCCCGTTATATTTTTGTCCAACACATCAAACCATTTCTCCAAAGAACGTTTACTCTAAACTTTAGTGTGGAGTATTCTTGGAGTAGATATAATAACTAAATTCGTTAAGTTGTAACCAAACATGATAGCATTCTGTCGTCCATTCTTTTATAACAGATTCAGGACTATCTTTTCAGTCAACATACATCTGACCCAAAATTATTTGTATTAAATCTGGAAAAGACGTTATTAATAAAAGTCATACCCATACACCTACGCAAATGTATATATGTTTACACCATGTAAAAATTAGGGTATATATATATATATATATATATATATATATATATATATATATATATATATATATATATATATATATATATATATATATATATATATATAATTACAAGCTGTATGTCATTACTTCGCTATGATGTAAAATAAATTGAAAGTAGCACTCTGAAGAAATAAGAAAAAACACACAATGTAGGCCGACAAACAAAAATTGTATCAATCTAAAAAAAAAATATACACACACTACAACCAAAAACAATGAACGTAACACAATCTGTTTTGTAATTCTTGTAAAAAAATTCTTACATAATAATTCCTGGGAAATTATTTAAGACAAGTGAAATAGGGGAAATAATTACTCTCTTAATATAAATATGTATATATCTACACATTTAATTATAATTGTCAAAGCAAATAAATAATTACTTTAGAATATAATGAAATTGTTTAACACTATTCGTGTTTACAAAATGTTATTTTCAATAATCAGAATTTAATATATCGTCTTCATAAATGCTAAAGTATTACAGCATAATGAAAGTTTTTAAAATCAGAGATGGTATAAAACCACACTCAGAGTGAACATAGCGTCAGTTTTTAGATGACTGGTCTAAACATACATATATATTACACAAATATGTATTACACAAATAGGCCTACATATTACAGAAATAGGGAGGGGGTTGTAACTGTTTCATATAATTTGTAATCGTAATCACTAACGTCCAAACTTAAGAATACTACTACTTCATCGTGATGACGTTATTGACGTGGTCAAAATTTCCCCACCACTACTCAGTTTGCTTATAAGTAAATTTAAATAGAGGTGCTACATCAGCTGTATTTGTTTCTGTATTGTAATTTTTTTTAAATTGATCACACGATTCAAACTGTATATATAAAGTAATTATGTGTGAAGTTTTATGTATAACATTTTCTAATTCAATTATACGTAAGAAAATACAATTCACAGTTGCCTTAAACTTAACACCCCTCTTGCCAAGTGATACTACCCGTAAAGGTTTTTTAAACATTGCAATGCATCGAAATGGTTATTTTTAGAATGGCAAACTGATGCAGCTGTTAATACGTTTTGTAAACGTAGACACTACTACTACTAGACTAGTACAAAAATGCTTTATTGCTGCATGAAAAGAAATCTTGTGGTTTACATAGATGTGCCGACCAAAAATATTTTTTTAAATAAATATCATTGTTTAAAACTTTGAGTTTAAAAAGTTTCCAAAAAGGCGCCACTTTGCTGAAAATGGCCAGAGGGGGAGCGGCCGCTCCCTCTGCTCCCCCCTGCGTACGCTACTGGCCTGCATACATAATGTTTTTGAACTTCCTCCTGGCAGCCATGTTTGCCCTACCGAAGTTTCTGGAAAACGTATTCAAAGCTTAGATTCTGTGTATGATCTTATTGTGACCAGAGGTCCTTTAAAGGTCAGAGGATAGATTTTGTCACAAGCTTTCGTACGGCTTGATTGCTTGTGTTTTTTATACGGTCATGTTTGGAAACGTGCCAACACCAGTTTTCTTTTTATTGTATTCTTGAACCGTTGCCCAAGACCTGATTACAGTGTAATTTGACCCGATCTTTGTCACAATGTCATACATCGTTAACACCTGTTTGATTTATTTTATTAAAGATTTGAATATAAAGTAATATTAAGTTACTTTTATTATACCCTAATGCAGGTTTGGAAAGATGTAGACTGAAAGTGCCTTGCGTAAATATTAAACATAGAGAACATACAACGATTGCTAATTGGCGGGCTGCCAACAGCTTATTTATAGTTTTTCTAGAAAATGGTCGGGATATTTATAGAGACCTTAAGTCATTGCGGAAATTCCCGATCCACATTTTAGTTTTCCTCTATAATGTAGCAGTAGTTTATATGATGTGGCACTGGCTCAATGACATTTTCTCCGCACCCCCCCCCATTCTCACAGAGGCGTAGCTAGGGGAGGGCGGGGAGGGCGGCCGCCCCGGGCGCCGACCATAGGGGGGGGGGCGCCAAAAGGGGTAGACAAAAATAATAAAGTTCATTTTCAGCTGCAGTTTTGAATTATAAACAGTCAAAGTAAAGAAATTTAACGTCTGAGAGCCTTTGTATACTGATTTAACTGTTTTCTACCTTGATTGTGTAACTGTAAAACGTATATCCTTAAGAAATAGTGACCGGAAAAACCGCTTTCCAGCTTTCCTAGATGGGTGGGGGGGGGCGCTTTTTCGAAGACTAAAATCGGAAAAATTCACACCGGATTAAGGAATAAATAACCGATATCACTCAGAAAAGAAACACGCTGAACTAAAGCGTATTTTACGATTGTGTAACATAAAAAAAGAGCTAGTGACGTTTAAAATCCACTCTACCATTTTTGTGCAAGATGGTGGGGAAGGGGGGTGGGCACTTTTTCACCAACAAAAACCGAAGGATTTGTACTGGATCGCTTACTAGATAACTCTTTTAACACTTAGAAAAGAAATCAATTGTATTAACACTTAATGTACGATTTCACTACCCAGTGTTGCTAAGTAATAACGCAACTAGTTCTTTGTACGATTCTTACTATTCTCTCAACTTCAACGTTAGAGATCAGATACTTTTACTTGATTGCATTACATCTTGCCTGGATTAAAGAGAAATAAATATAACGGATTCTTGTATTGGTATCCAATCAGTAAAATAGCATACGATCGCAGCGGGTGGGTGGGAAGCGACACTCTTTGTTAAAATTTGAAGAGAGAAGAAAATTAGTATATTGTACTGATTATTTACTTTGTTCAACTGATAATTCAAAATTGTAATATAGGCCTACAATGATCGAAATTGTTCTAAAGATACGCCAAAAAGTAGACCAAATAAGCTTGCACCTTCTACAAAATACACTCTTAAGCAGTGGTTCTTAACTTTTTGGAGAACCGAACCCTTCTTAATAGTTGTATCGTCCACACAGACAAAATCCGAACGTAAATCATAAAACGACTGTGCTAAACGAATTAGCACCGCTACAATTTTAATTTTTTTCTGACATAACTAATCATCATTTTTAAAGGATAATGCATCTTAACGGGAATTTTATTTGCGTCGAGTGAAGTTTTAGGGAACGACAATCAGCGTAATTGTTAATTTTTTTCCAGACTGTCGCACACACATACACACGTATATATATATATATATATATATATATATATATATATATATATATATATATATATATATATATATATATATATATATATATATATATATATATATGTATATATATGGGGGGGCGCCAAACTGAAAGTTCGCCCCGGGCGCCGGGAGGGGTTGCTAGGTCTCTGCATTCTCATCCGGGATTGACCAGTGACCATCCAATTTACTGAGCAGAGTAGGCGTGTAACTGACCTCTGAACCTGCCGGCAGTCTGTAATCTCAAAATTACGAGATCAGTCGTATGATTATAATGCAATCGAGTAAAAACACAGTTAACTGTATGTGGTGAATAGCATTCAGCGCCATATAAAGTTCTAAAATGTGGGCTTTGGTTAAATTCATGGTCTAGTTATAGAATAAATCTCACGTTACAAAATTAAATAAAAAGGCTTTTTATTACATTCACAAATCACAAAGAAATGAAAAATGAAAAATTGTATTAAAAATAAGAAATACAAATTTAAATTGCCAATAAAAGTAATTTTATTTGCCTAGAAAATACTAATTTTAATTTTAAAATTTTATACAGATTCATGTCAAAGCATGATTTACATGGTGTAGCCTTACTAAAGCTGGTATGACTAAACACAAAAGCCTGGAAGTTCACTCGTGTAGAATATATTCCACTTCATAAGGAGTCCATAGATAGGTTTATGGTCTATTACATAATATTAGACCTATTTTCAGTTGTCATCTTTTCATCTATGAGCGTGATCGAAGATAGGACTCGAAATTAGCCATCCGTGAAAACAGTTCGCCCTCGACGGCCCTCTGAGTCATCTATTGCTAGTATTTTTTATCTTGTTATCTCGCCTTTTATTAATTTAAATTAAATTGTGCGTCTTACAAAAGCATTAATTTAGATTTAATGGCAAATATTCTTGCATCGTCATCCATGATCTAAAACTGCACCGAATTTAATGTCAATCGGACAATGCAAAGTGGGTTAGATTAACATGTCAATATTTGTGAGGCTACAAACATAATTGTATTTAGATCACGATATCTTCACCGCAGCTTTCGAGTATCTATACAGTAAACACTCTAGCTATAAAATATGATATATGGCGCTCTTTTATACTAACTTTTGTGTATGTTTGTGCTTGTCTACATTGGCGTAATTAATTTAAAATAGTGTGTATTAGTATCATTATAAGAAAATCACTATAGAAAGCATGTAAGATAAATGAACAGCAATTTCCTAATGTATTTTCAGGTTGAAATGTCTACAGTTAATGAACTAGATCTAGTGTTATTAGGAAACACTGGATGCGGTAAAAGTTCCACAGGTAATTCTATCTTGAGGAATGATGTTTTTTATACTAGCTACAGAACACAGACTGTGACGAAAACTCACCCACAGTATGAATGGAGCAGGTTTGAAGATTGTGTATTACAAGTAGTTGACACTCCTGGTGCGTTTGATACCAGTAAATGTCAAGACATTTCTCGCAGCAGAGGAGCCATGGAAGATACTATGATCACTAATCCACAGGGGTATCACGCATTTCTTCTTGTTATTAAATATGCAACTAGACTTACTGAGCCAGATGAAAAAGTTATTCAGATACTAAAAACTATATTTGGAAACGATTTTTTAAGAAACTATGGCATCATTATCATGTGTAATGGTGACAAATTTAAAATGCATGCAATGAAAGATGGCTCAAATCTGGAGACTTACTGCAACAAGGAGACTGGTTCATTCAAACGACTGTTGGACGAGTGCTGCAACAGGATTGTTTTGTTCGACAACGTTACGAAAAATAAAGACGAACGGAACCAGCAAATCAAGAACCTGATTGATATGGTGAATCGTCTCCCAAATGGCGGTAATAGATACAGTTTTGAGGATTTTACAAAGGCGGAAGGGAAACGTAAAGACGTGTATAACAATTCAAAATTGCACATGATTGAAAAAGAGACATTGAAAGCTCAAAGATTGATTTTAGACGAAATCAAAAATTGTTATTCTGAACAAGACGAGAATAAAAAAATACAGTTATTGGAAAAGATCGTGGTTCGAACTGATGCTATCATTGAAAACTTGAATGAAAATGATCAGAATTCAAGAGCTTTACACGATATGTTGCATAACGTAACAGGGATCAGGAAAAATGTCAAGAAACAAATAAAATTATCTCACATAATTTTAAAAGACAAACACAGGTTGAAAGTTAGGGAAGAAAATATTGTAAAGGAGGTAGAAGACGTAATGAATAGAATGAAATGGGAAAGTGAAAAACACAAGCCAGATGAAGAAAAACTTAAACGTGACCTATCCCAAATAGAAAATCAATACAGGCAAATAAAGGCGGAGACGGATAAAGAATTTTTTAACAGATCTGAGGTCGATGTAGTCTATGTAGGTTCTGATGCCAAGTTTGATGAAGCTGACGGTATTTGTTTCGTTTCTTACTTCAGGTAAATTATTTCTGTATTCAGTGCAAATTGAACAAACTAAAAATGAAAAAAAAAATTGTGAGCTCTTCGTTTCATTTTGTAGCGATTTCGCAACAAAGTGAAATAACGCCAAATGAATTGACACAAATGTTAAAATCTATGTTTTAAGATGCAGTTCCATGTTAAATTCCATTCGACCCAGATTCATGCTCGAAAAAGACTGTAGCAAGGGTTCCCAATCTTTAGAAATGTTTGATCGAATTTGCCAACTAGTAGACTAAAAAAAGGATTCATTAAAATGATGTTTTAAAGCTTGTAATTTTTTTATTGATGGTTAAAAATTTCATATAGGCCTATTTAAACAAAATAATAAATAAACTATCATCTAGATACATTATTACGTTATAGTTTTCTCTAAGTTCAATTAAAAAACCTCATACTCTTTGGAAAATTTTATAAGACCGCGCATATTAAAGATGGTGAAATTCATTCTTTTGTATTACGGGAAATAAACAAGACATATCTATGTCTAATGTATATATACAGAGCTAATACAAGACATAGCCCTAGGTGTTAAAGAACAGATTTTGAATAAATTCAACAGATATAAGTTGGTGTTCACCATTTCTTCTCTTCGTGAAACATATTCATTCAGCTGCTATCAAAGAAAAGTTACTATTTGTAGTGCAATATACAAACAGTTAGGATATTGTGAAGATTGTTTTTAAAATGGAGGATTATAATTAATACGTGGTTGTAGATAGCATACCTAACAGATATGTACGAACAGAAACTTAAACTTTATTTAGAGAAAACAAATATTTTCGCATTTTACGATAATCCGGAGTAATGTTCATTCAATCTGCTAAATCAGCGAAGAATAAAAATTTTTTTGAAAAGTTGTCATGTTTGAGAAACTCTGTAGTGTGGTAGACGATTCTGACTGTAATATAAACAAAAATGTGAAGACTTTTTGGCATCTCAAACCCTCGAAAACGATCTCCGGCGCTTCTTCCCTTATCTAAAAGAAATAAACCGGGAGTGATCTCCCCTAAACTTTCTCGAATATTCTTATATAAAACAACAGGGGATGGGAACTCGGGATATAGATCTAGTTATGATTTTTAATCCATTTAAAATACTTAAACTTTTTAAAATAGAATAGAATCTCATAGAAAAAAGTATTGCGCACCAAGCGAACGCCGAATAAAGATGTTCATAATGGTGCGCAATATTATTAGTACTTTATAAATTTAGATGCGTTTTTAAAAAATCGGAAATAGCGTAAATTAGTACTTCCCGTCAACGGAAATTACTCAAAATTTAACAGAAGGTAGAGAATTAGATCTTTTACTTACAGGTAAAATTTCATTTATCTATCTGAAATAGTACTCAAGTTATAGGCTTTTGAAAAATTCAAAGTAGAAAAAGTACCATTTCCGGTTATCGGAAATCGCTCAAAAGTTGATACGGATCTACGATTTTGATAAAATACTTATATATGAAGTTTCATCAACCTAGCTGTAACGGTACTCAAGTTATCGTGTTTACGCACACACACACACACACACAGACACACACAGAGACACACAGATATACGGACAAGATTGCAAAATTATGTTTTTCCGTATCAGTGAGGTGTAAAACGTCGAGATTTGTAAAAATCTCGGTTTTTTTTTTGCACGATTACAAGACTTTCTCTATACTACGTATATACGAGAAAGTAAAAAAGTACACAAAACAAAATATATTGAATGCCTTTCGAGCTTTTGTTTCCTTTAAGCCTGCATATCTCAGCGAGCGTTGCTTTTCAAAAATTCACCATTAAAAAAAACCAAATGAATACATAAAATGTTCAGAATGACATGATGTTGGCGTTAACGGAAAATGTAATTGTATATGGATCGAGGGTCAATTAGAATTTTTTTTAAAGGGGTCGCAACTCGAAAAAGTTTGGGAACATGTGGACTATAGACCGGTGCAAGTTTGTTTCGTTTCACACAATTTGAATTTGATTCCGTTTGTTGCGATCGAGATTTTAATTTTTTTAGAAATAACTACAATTTTCAGGCGTGTTTCTCTTCAAAACAATTTCGTCTCATATATCAGGTAAGTAATTTTACATAAAAGTAAGTAACTTGTAAACTATTATGTTATATTTGTGCAGATTATATGAAATTACGGTAACATTTGCTACTTTTTGCAACGGCGGAACGTCCATCACAACAGCTGAAACAACTTTATTGATTTAGGCCTAGCAACTATTCGATAGTATTATAATTAATTTCTCGTCTTCTTCGTTGTATTTGTAATGCTGAAACTGATTTTCTCCAACACAACTAAGTATAACGTGTAAACTCAGATTTCAGCTTGTTTTTCTTTGTTCCCATAGCTTTCATCTGGTCAAGAACAAAATACAAGGCAGCAGTGTTTGTAGATGTGTTGCAGTTCCATAGCTACCAAGTCTCATCAGCACAGTATTAAAAATTTAACGACTTTTCGGTTTAGAAAAGGTGCTTTATTGACCAGAAAACAATCGTGTTATGCTATTGAAGAAAAATAATGTCATAATGTATAACAATTATAGTATAATAATAGAGTAATATTTACTAATTACTACTTAGAACAACGTACATATAATTTTCTATTAAAACATTATATAGGGTTCGGAGCAAATATGTTAAGAAAGTAGCAGAAAGTATCATTGAAGAAAATAATTAATAATACAAAATTTAACCTACATACTTAGCATATATATTATTTACTACATAGGCATACAGGTAAATATAAAATGATAAAGGTAGAATAATAATCCAACTTAATATATATATATATATATATATATATATATATATATATATATATTATATTTTATATATAAATTGTGTATATATATAAAATATAATATAATATATATATATATATATATATATATATATATATATATATATATATATATATATATATATATATATATATATATATATATATATACAAATATATACATATAAAATATACACAATATATATATATATATATATATATATATATATATATACAGAGAGAGAGAGAGAGAGATTATTTTTGCTACGACATTGTTTATTTATTATTACAGCAACATAAACAGCCGAACAGTTCTGTCTGAAATTGATCTGGAAGACTTCAGGCGGAAATATCAACCTAATAACTGTGGAATATGCAGTAGTTGTTAATATTGTTCAAGAAAAACAATGATATAATAATATTTTAGTTACATTTCTTACTTAGTGCTTAATCCACCTAGAATATTTAGCCTTTAGTATAATAAAAGTATCAGTGATACACTATTTTTTTTAATGATGTTAATTTAAATTGCGCAAGTGTGCAGATGTAGTATATATATATATATATATATATATATATATATATATATATATATATATATATATATATACTTTATTTTCACATTTGCAGAGAGGGAGAAAGAGAGAAACAGATAGAGATACTAAGATATAATTCAATATTTCTTTTAGTAGTGACATTATTTTTGTTTTTGATTTACTTGATGCCTATGATGAGCAAAGATTTTCACAGAAGAATTTCATCAAAAATGTCTAATTATTCAACTAATTATTTACCTGAAGTTGAAGGTGTTGCTGCCACTTAACACTTGAATATTGATGCAGAGAGAATAAAGTTACTGTTCGAAGCAAAAATAGCGACAGACTTTATTCGTATGATGTGCATTTATAAGTAGATGCTATTTTAGATAGTGGTAAACTAAAACATAAGAATGTTCTCTTGTGTTTGTAAGAATAAAAAAGTAAAATAGGAACTGGCTTAATTAGTTTTTAGTTCAATGCCTTTAAGATCTTCAAGGCTATTTTTATTCACACTATGTAATATTTTCCAACATTTCAATAATACAAACTGTGTTAGTAGTTAGTCTAATAAGTCAACACATACAAACACCATACATTACATAGAGGAATACAGATAAAGCTTGAAGTCTTTGATATAGCAGATATAAATCAATGTATTGGCATCAGTTCATTTCTCAGATTTTATTTCTCAGGACAAAGTGTTATTTAAGGACAGATATCGCCATTACAAATATTATAATTTTTTCCTACAAACAAGTTTAAATCCTTTAAAAGCACTTTACATTTAGCAACAACAAGAATATCAGCAAACTGAGATTGTTACTGGCTGGCCCAGGACAAAAATAGGTTTCATGACAAAGAAATATGACCTTAAAGTGGGTATATGGATGTTGTTTAAAATGAAATTTTCTCTTTTAAATTGCACAGATGTGGGATAAACATGTGTTTTACTTAAACCTATAATAAATCAATAAATGTCCAATAAAGGTAATTTTTTTTTCTAATTTTTTAACCCACAGTTGCATTATGTAATAAAATAGCTACATACATTTATTCTGCTAAATATATATCATTTGATAAAAAAATGCGATTTCCCTATTTTTTTATGCCTTCATCACACAACAGCCTACCGGTTGAGATTTTTCTCCTCCAAAAAATTCATCAAAATTAATTCATTGGAATGAAAGGTTACAATACATATTTATTTTAGTAATAATTTCTTATTCATGAAAGCCCACTAAAATTGCCCCTAGCTTTTATACTGGACGTTCTCTTGTTTTTCTTGGTATTGGTGTAAACACCTTTCACAAAAGGGTTAAGGGAAACGTTGCTATTCAGAAACTCTTTGTTATAAACAGTATCAAGTAAATTGTATTTTTGTAATTGACATGAAACAAAGTAATGATCAACAACTAAATTGAAAGATATGGATACTTATACTTTTTGTTGTCAGCATGAGCTAAGAGTTTACTGTTTACTAAAAAAAGGTAAAACGTAACTGATAAGCATTCTCTTAGGCCATTGGTTCCCAAAATGTAGGCTTTCTGATGGGTCGCCAACTGGTAGACTAAACCCTAGTAAAGAAATTAAAAACATAAATATTTAGAAAAATATTTGAAATTCGACTTTACTAACATCACTGGAAATGGAATAGAGAAGAAACAATGCGTACTGTGCAAAGTTGTTCTCAGTCATGAGTCTATGAAACCTTCAAAACTAAAACTTCATTTTGAGACGAGTCAGTCGGAACACATCAAAAATATATAGAGTTCTTTCGTCGGCATGAAAATAGTTGCAAACATCAGAAACTTGATCGAACAGGGTGTTTTCACCAAAGAAACGCAGCATTAGTGCAAACATCATATAAAATCGCATTAGAAATTGCCAAGCAAAAAAAAATTACACAATAGAAGAAAATATCAAAACCTGCATGTTGAAGATGGTGAAATAAATTCTCTGGGATTCCAGTGCAGTAAAGATACAACAAATATCTATATCTAATAATATTATTCAGCGGCTTATGGCAGACATGTCGGTAGATGTTAAAGATCAAATTTTGAAAGAAATCAAGCTTCTACCATTGTTTGCTTTTAAAGTTGATGAATCACCAGATGTGAGTTCGTGTTGTCTTTGTAAAATATATTCATTCAGACGATAGCAAAGAAGAGTTGCTATATTGTGAAGATATCATGGAGAAAATAAATACGCTTTTTGTAACAGGATGGTTAAAATTGGAATACGGCTGTGGGTATTTTACTGATGGTGCACCATCTATGTTTGCGTCTAAATCGGGTTTCCAGAAAACATTAAAAGATTTAGAAAAACTCCTCCATCGCCATCGCTAAAAAAAGTCGTAATTTATATTAAATCTGGAGCCCTAAACACCCGTCTGTTTAAAGAACTGTGCAAAGACATGCATAAAGATTACGTGGTTCAGCTTTTCTACACTACAGTAGGCCTACGCTGGTCAAAAGTAAATGTTGTGGATCGTTTTTTTATTGAAAGATGAAATCAAGTTGTTCATGGAAATCGCGAGGGAAACAAGACTTTTTGATATACGTTAACGACAAAGGGTGGTTGGAGAGAATATCATATCAAGAGTATCATACCTAGCAGATATGTCTAAACGGTGACAGGACAAATGATCTCAGGACAAATGATCTCAGACAAAATATCTCACGGACAAAGGATCTCAAGGACAGATGATCTCACGGACAAAAGATGCCAGGACAAAATATATCAGGACAATAGATATCATGGACAATTGATCTCAGACAAAATAGCTCAGACAAAATATCTCACATCAAAATTTTAATAGTGTGTAGGATGATTTTAGCGATCTGAACATTTTCTTATTGACTGTCATATGGTTTTGTTTGCCGTATAAATTTGTTATTACTAATATAGTACGCGAAGATTAAAGAAATTTTTTTCGATAGACAACGTAGGTGAGCTTGCCAAATATGAGACAATCCTACCATGTCAGGTGGACGAAACTAGATCAAATGGAAAGAAGTAACAACAAAGGCACACATTCGTATCGAATCGGCCACCCACTTTGATGGCAGAGACATGCATTATAGGAAAGACATTAGCCTTCCATGGACAATGAAACTAGCATCTAAATTCAAAAGTAATGCGTCGGGCTTGCCTTAGTGATTAGGTGATAAATGCTTATTTAAACGACAGCGGTTGTCGCGGAGCTAAGTTGTCTTACTGTGCATGCAAACATAGCAGCATTACTGGTGATTACTCATCTATAGCCTTTTTCGTTACCTCGCAGAAAGTGTATAGGACATTAGTCTCTGATGAATTTCTGTTTATAAAAGCCATAAGTGGAGCAGCAGGTAAAGAAATAGATTTGAAAATGTGAAGTTAGAACATGTCAAGCAAGAGTTCACACAATACATGATCACATAGTATTGGAGAGGTGTGATCATAACAATGTACCTGCCAGCAAATAAACGTAAACGTTATGTTTGTGTCGATAATGTAATAAAAACAATAGTTTACGTTACGAACCGGAAGACTCATTCACATTTTTTGAAATTTATTTCGCTTGATTTGAACAATAATGTTAAATAGCTACCGCTACTTTATTTGTTTTCTAAATTATCATACCTTTATTATACATTATACATTATACCTTTATCATACATTATTATACCTTTCAGGCTAAAGAAGTAAGTTTGTTTTAATTTTTACTTTTTCAAATCAAATATTATTACAAAGATTAAATTTAATAAATCTTGTGATGCTTTGTTAAGTTTAACAAATTCATTTAATTCACAAAATCACATTGACAGTCAATAGAAAAAAGTTCAAATCAACTAAAATCATCGTACATATCATTACAATTTTGCTGTGAGATATTTAGTCTGAAATATTTTGTCTGAGATCATTTGTCCATGATATTATTTGTCATGGATCAATTCGAACATCAACATAAGCTTAATCTGAAAATGAATGAATATTAGCTCTTTTCGTGATAATATCAGGGCATTATTTTTATAGCTGCAAAATTGTCGAAGAAAAATAAATCTTGGAAATATTGCCATGTTTAAGAAACTCTGCAGTGTGGTAGATGAATCTGATTGTGAGATCAATAAAAATTTGAACGAGGATTCTGGGCATCTCTTGAAAACGAACTGTAGAGTTATTTCCTTGAAAAAAAAGAAGAAACTGCATTGATACGTAGTCGATTTTCTGCTTCCTTTGATGTTGCCAGTCAGAGTAGTAGCAAGGGGGGTTGGGGGGGCCGTTGGGGTACATATGTCCCCGGGCGCCAAAATGGGTTGGAATAAAAAATTAAAAGCTTATTTTAGCTGCAGTTTTGCATTATAAATATAAAAAATCTATGGGGAAGGGGAGGGGGCGCCAAATTGAAAACTTGTCCCCAGGCGCCTGGAAGGGTCACTACGCCTCTGTTGTCAGGATTCCAGATGCATTACAAGATGAATTCTTAAATTTGCGGAATGATTCCGCGTCACATATCGTGTTAATTTAAAACTTTTCAAACAAATTTGGTGTGGTATGCACCGTTCATACCCAAACGTGAAATTGATTGCCTTTCGAGTTTTAGTTCCTTTTGTGTCTATAGATCTAATATTTCTCCAATTAAAAATGAAACAAAGAAATAAATTAAATGTTGAGAATGACATAAGTTTGGCGTTAGGGATCGTCCATAAATGACATCACACTCGTAGAGGGAGGGGGTCCGTAAATTTGTGACGGTGTGTGATGAGGGGGAGGGAGGGTGGGGGGGCGGGGTTCAGATTGTGTGACGTCACACTTTTGCATTATAAAAAATAATTTTAGAAAACTGTTTTAATAAATTGTAATTGGAATTGATTAAAATGCTCTATGAGAGAGTTCAGACAATATTTTGGAAAAATATCGATGTTTTAAGAAAAACTCAACAGCAATTTTGAGGGGGGTTGTAGGCTGAGGCGTGACGTCATTTTAGGGGGGGGGGTCTGGCTTTTTGTGAAGATGTGTGGATGAGGGGAGGGGGAGGTAAAAATTGTCCAAAAAAAAGCTTGACGTCATTTATGGATGACCCCTTAACAAAAACTTAACCGGGAATGTTGTGGCTAGTTAATAGAATGCAATTTTACTCATAATATTAAAACAGTTGTCAAGAATGATTAATTTTGAAAGACTACTAGAAAATCTTATTGTAGTGCTTATTAATTTCCTTACTAATTTCGACTTTTTAATTCTATGGGGGTCGTGGTTCACTTACTTTTTATAAAAGGAGGTCGCCACTTGATAACGTTTGGGAAACACTGACTCAGGCCATGTCATTGTACGAAAACGTAGTACTTGCGCCCAACTACACGGTTGAATGACATTTGTAATTTATGGTACATCTGATCTTAATGTACCATAAAGTGGTAAGGATTGGGAGTGGGACGTAAAAATATGTGTAAATAAACCGGTAGTGATCTCCCCTAAACTTTCTTGAATATTCTTATATAAAACAACAGGGGATGGTAACTGGGGATATAGTTATGATTTTTAATCCATTTTAAATACTGAAACTTTTAAAAATAGAATAGAATCTCAGTAAAAAAACAATTGCGCACCAAGCGAACGCCTAAAAAGGTGTGTATAATAGTGCGCAATAGTATTAGTACTTAATAAATTTACATTAGTTTTTTGAGAAATCGGAAGTAGCGTAAATTACTACTTCCGGTCAACGGAAATTACTCAAAATGTAACAGAAGGTAGAGAATTAGATCTTTTACTTACATTTGAAATTTCATTTATCTATCTGAAATAGTACTCAAGTTATAGGCTTTTGAAAAATTCAAAGTAGAAAAAGTACCACTTCCTGTTGTCGGAAATCGCTCAAAAGTTGATACGGATCTACGATTTTGATATAATACTTATATATGAAATTTCATCAACCTAGCTGTAACGGTACTCAAGTTATCGTGTTTACACACGGACACACAGACACACACACAGACACACACACACACAGACATACGGACAAGATTGCAAAATTATGTTTTTCCGTATCAGTGAGGTGTAAAACGTCGAGATTTGTAAAAATCTCGATTTTTTTTTTTTTTTTGCACGATTACAATACTTTCTCTATACTACGTATATACGAGAAAGTAAAAAGGCATCCTAACTATCAAAATAAAAATAAACGTAGAAATACATAGATTGAAGTGAAAAGCATAAATCCATAATTATATTTTATTTATCTATTATGATAGTAAAGTTACAGAGTTTTAAAGGTGTTAATTTTTACATAGCAACAATAACTGCAACTGCTGATGTTTTACTAATGTTTTCTATAGTTTATACATTTTAACATATGGAATTTGTAAACGCAACTTTAAATAAAAATGTGTTTTGATCTGTGGTGACTTGCCTTAAGTATGTGTATACTTTGTGGATAAACCTCACTCAGCATATGGTAAAAGTTTGCATAATACACTGAATATAACGATATGATGAATAAACGTAAACCTCATCATTATCAGTCTAATTGTCCGATTGAGCCAGGCTTTTCCGTTCTACCCTAGTACATACTGCACCCTAGGATACGAAAAACGGACACATTATTTATTTGTGATTTTTGGGTTCGTGCGCTGGTATTTCAAAGCTAGACCATGCCAGAGGCGTAGCGATGGGGGGCAGGGGGGACATATGTCCCCGGGCGCCGACCTTAGGGGGCGCCAAAATGGGTTGTAAAACAAAATTAAAATGTCAATTTTGCTGCATTTTTGCATTTTGAGGGGGGGGGGGGAGGAGTTCAAATTGAAAGTTGGAGGGGGGTGCAAATCGAAATGTTGAGGGGGGGTGCAAATCGAAAAGTTGATGGGGGGTGCAAATCGAAAAGTTGGTGGGGGGTGCAAATTGAAAATTTGCTCTCGAGGGGGCGCCGAATTGAAAGTTTGTACCCGGGCGTCGGTAAGGGCGCCTCTGGACCACGCACTCAACATTAATCATATTGAATAATTTTTTACAAAATACTTGAGTCTAATTAATTTAATAATGGCTTTTGATAGGCTTATTATCAAGAAGCTGCAAGGCTGAAGTAAAACAAAATCTCATTTATTTCATACAATTTTACAATACCCAAAATTCTAATGTATTTTGAAACATGTTTGAAACTCGACGTTTGATTCTGCTAACGTAGACATCATGTGATTTATTAAATCCGGACAATACCTAACAGAATATTCTCGCGTACCTTATTGTTTATCCTAGTAGTATAGTATTTAAATATAATATGTGACTTCATTTAATTCATCAACAATTCTATATGTGCTGATGCCAGAATGTGTTTTCTGTTAGAATTTCAGTAGCGCTGTCGCTAGTTGCACTTGTTGTTGCCATAGTTGCTATCGCATGGATCATTTACCGTCACAGCTACAAGGTAAAATATTTTTCATCAAACTTACAAGGTGTTATGTTTAACTGAATTTTTTATTTATTTTTAATATAACATAAAATATGTTTTGTTTTAGAACATTTTCAAAACAACCATAACTTCGGCTGATGTAGTGATCTACCACCAAGATAAAAATACACCCAAAAACTGTGAGTTTGCCTAAACTAACACGTCATAACGTATAAAATTATCATCAAATAAATGAACTGATAGATAACTATATGGCAAAACTCTTTTTATTAGACGCTCTCTTGCTTGGAGCTCACACTGTATCGGCCCTCGTACGTCTGTTTCCTGCAGCGAGATTCCTCGGTACAGATCATAAAGAAGGTAAGCACACGGAGATGTCTAGACTACTGTAACAGTCAAATGTAGGGTGAATGTATGTTTCAAGTGGAGGTGTAAAAAGGCGATATAAATCTAAAATATATTGTGGGTGGGCGCATGCGCAAAAAGAAAGTGGAAGTAGAGAGAGGAAGCAGGAAGAAAAAATGGCGTTGTTTGGTAATGAAGCTGTTGTATCTTTGAATCAATAAAATTGTGTAAATTACCAGGACAAGAGTTGTTTGGTGTTATCCATCAGGCCTTAATATGCAATACCACAACAGTGATGCGGTTGGTATTTGTCTTGAGTTTGTGCCATGAAGTTGACAGTAGAAAAAGGCCGTGACAGCTACTAATTGGGTGAAAACTTTAACAACTGTAATTTCTGCTCATAGTTCAACGCCCGTGGGATCAATGGTTGTCTCAATTTCTTTAGGAATATTTCGTCTAATTAAGTGTCCGTTGGCGTCGTTTGAGTAAAAATAAATCGCACAATTAAGATTTAACATGTCGCAAAACTAATAACTTACTGTATTTCTTATTTTAAATTAATTATAAATTACTCTTTAACGTAGGTCAACTTTAAAGTAAAGATTATATTTGAGATTTTTAATTGTGAACCAGTATAACTATGTGATGTTATGTCTTCTTTTAAATTATAAGTACATTTCCACAGTATTAATTACAAAAAAAATGTCTGTTTTTGACGTAAGTGTGACATTATTTCTTAGACCCCATCTTTAACCCAACAAGCCACTCAATCCTTGAGTTAAACGAACAAGCAACAGACAACATCCACCAACACGCTACAGGCGTCAACATCACACGGGAGGGGATCAACATTATATACCCTGGTGTGTAAAGCTCATTATTCTCTTGCTTGTTGCATCGTTAAATCTTTTGCACGAGTAAACCAGGACAGGGATACGTTTGAGATAGATGCGACTATATGATGCTAATTATACTGAGTTGTACAAAGTATTGTAGTGGTGCGCTAGTGTGGAAGAGTGGCGTTCAGTTTCTTCAACATAGACTGACTATACTCCAAGTCGTGACCTTTGAACCACACAGCCAAACTGTCTTAGATTTTACACAATTGACCCGAGGCATCGCGGGCTATTATAATGGATTTTGTGTTGATAACAATGCAAGAATATATAATTCTAAATCTAGTTAAATAATTACATTAGTCATTAAATGTAATTACAACTAACTAACAAAGGGCGGAGACAACAAGATTAAATACTAGCCGACGGAAGTGAACTGATGGTCACAGTTGGTTGACGCCACGCCTGAAAGGAGACCAAGGACTAAGTAGGGGCAGGTAATTGTGTTTAGATATCACAAGGTATCAGGTTTTAAAGAAAGTTTTTTAGTCGTATTCGTTATCAACTTTATTGATAACGAACAGAAAGCCAAAGCATTAAAGTAAGGAGTCTAATTATTTCATCGTAAAAATCGATAAGTGTATTAACTTTTGTGAATGTTACAATTACTAAAATGTGGGATATAAGACGAACCTGCTTTTTAAAATTAAATCATCAGTCACTAAAGTGTGTAAAATATTTCATCCCCGACCAATGCTTTCATTAAAGAAATCAAGCTTATTTTCTTATTTTCAGCGCATCCAAAGCTTTTAACTGTTACTATTAGGCACTATACGTTTTTATATTTTTATTTTAACTATATCGTTTCTTTTTCCTCTAAAGGTTTGTATTTCGTGTACAGTAGCGTCAACTTTAAGCCTAATTCCACAAGATTTTCAGCAGACTTTCATTATCAGGTAGAAAATAACAAAATAGAACAAATTTTAATTAGTTCCCAATATATTAATTAATTATATTTTAAATGTATGCATCTGAACTCATGAGCTAATTGATATTACGTCTGATAAATCTAAACTGATGAATAGTTGTTTACCTGTTTACCAACAAAATACCGTAAAAAGATGAATAGATCAATAAAGATGAATAGATCGATAATGATGATTAAATAATACAATCTTATCAGAGAAGATAGATTATTTTTTTTAAATATTGGGTCTGTTCCCCAGACGTGGTTCCAGTACATCAGCAGACGATCAGCCACCAGCCCAGTTTTATCTGGCGTCTTATTGAGAACTGTTCACACCTGTTGTAGCAACTGTACAGGTAGTCAGGAGACGGCTTACACAGGTGAGTTATAACCTTTATGTGGCGTAAATATTTGTGTTGTAAATTTCCGTTAAAACATCATGTTCTACGCTACGTTTTGTAAAGACGAATAATCACATGAGTTTTGTAACTAGTACATTCCTGCCTGGCTTGGTTTAGTTGTTTAGTGCTCTATTATTAGCATGCAAATGTTTAATGGTTATTGGTAAACTTGCTAACTCGAAGCCCTGATTCGTATCTCTGGTTCGCTCAAAGCCATGAGTCGTAATGTACGGGCTAGTGTACATTAACTTGTGGTAAAGCCACAGGTCTAGCGACTGGTAAACTTGCTTCAGAGAAATGCTGAGAAAGAGACATATAGAGAAAAGAGATATTTGTGGAGATAGAGAGATACAGAGTGAAAAAGTGAACAAGATTACTTTAATTTCATATTCTGAGGTAATTGAAACGGGTGAACTCTACATTAGACCTTCATGTTAGAAAGGACACTTACTTCAATTTAGATTGACCAAAATGACAAACTAGTGCGTTTTGTTTTAATTAGAACCAAGGCAGAGAATATATGTATTTCCTGAGTGAGACAACTATAATCCTTTAATCCAAGTGCTATGTTTTACCTGACACACCTATAATCCTTTAATCCAGGTGCTGTGTTCCACCTACGGACTGGCGACTTGATACAAATGAGTGTCTCGGGTCAAGGTCTCATAGAATTTAGTGCAGGAGCGTCATACCTTGGACTTTATATGTTACACCATGATGTGTAGTCAATATTTACAAGGTCTCATAGAGTTTAGTGCAGGAGCGTCATACCTTGGACTTTATATGTTACACCATGATGTGTAGTCAATATTTACAAGGTCTCATAGAGTTTAGTGCAGGAGCGTCATACCTTGGACTTTATTTGTTACATGATGACGTGTAGTAAATATATAACTCACAAACACACACATATATATCTATAATATTTTATAATCAAGGAAACCTCTGTAATTCCAATTACCTCCCGAGATATAAAATCCGAATATACTATCAATTTCTCTAAAAAATAAGATTAACTTTTAACTTGAGCATTCCACCTAACAGACAATCACTAGTTATATAATCATTCAAAATTTCAAATGTTTTTTTAAAAACGAAGCTATGCAGTATACCTATTATTCTATAATATAAGGCTGGTGGTAGTGTGTCAGTCATTCAGTCATTCCGTCATCGCTATTGATTTTGGAGCCATAAAAGTGAACAAAAGCACATATTTAAGTTACAATTTTATTTTTAAACCAGAAAATGTAACTATGTAATTAAATGGTGATTAAGGGGTTTTACTTTCATCTGCGTGATGGGTTGATGAATTTTAGGGCTTGTAAGTAGAGGTTGCATAGATTTGGGATTATAATATACAGCGTCAGTTAGACTTGCATGTTCCGCACTATAATACACATATTTTTACCATTCATTTGGCTTTTGTGTTTGCATTGTATTTTTGTTTTTGCATTGCTTTTTTTTAATATTCCGACTTGGGAACAGAACAGAACAAAACTAAACACAAAAGCAGAAGTGAACACAAACACAAATACAAAAGAAAACACAAACACAAAGAAAACGCAAACACAAACAAAACACAAACACAATGCAAACGCCTACACATTCGCAAAAAAAAGAGTACGCAAGCACATTCGCTAAAGCAAACACAAAAGAAAACGCAACGCAAAAGCAAACACAAACGTAAACACAAATGTAAAAACAAATGCAAATGCAATGCAAAAAAAACGCAACGCAAAAAACCTTAAACGAAAACACAAACACAACACAAACGCAGACGAAAACATAAACAAAAACACAAAAGAAAACGCAAACGCTCACACAAACACCATGCAAACATAAATGCAATAGCAAACGGAAAAATAAACAAACGCAATCACAAACACAAACGCAAACCTAAATGCAAGCAATAACGCATAACATAAACACAAACATAAATGCAAACATAAACGGATAGTGCTCATGGTATAGCCCGGGGCGCAAAATCGCACCCTGCCGGGGCGCCGGCGGAACCGCCTGGTTCAATTTACTAAAAGACTATAATACACCATCTTATCCACAGTCTATTGCACTCACTTAAACGAACGATTCGAATTAGTGAAGGTCTTTAGCAACCCTACTCCATTAATTATAATAAGACAATTCGATAAAAAAATCACTTCATGTGGTGTTTACATAATAACTTAAATATTAAATAAAGTATAGAACGTGTAATACAAAAATGCGTAGTGATTTATTTCGGCGAACAGGGCGATCTATAGATTGTATGCCCCCTCCCCAAATTAGGCCTATATATTATAGTTATTCGAGTTGGTCAAAAAGCCCCCATCTACCTCAGTTGGAAAGGTCGAGGCGCTTTATATCAGTCATTTTGCCTTTTTTTATTTTGGTATCAGATATTTTGATTTAGAAAATAATTAAATAATTTCTGACTATCAAATAGCAGTCTATGTTCTTTTCTTCGACTGAATATAATTTTGTAATGAGATTTTTTATCTACCAAGTTTGGGGTCCCCTTTGAGTCGGCGCAAACCCTCCCCTAGCTACATCTCTCTGGTAATATGATGAGATAGTTATTGTATTTAAACTAAATCTTTTAATTTCGAACATTTCAGATGGTTATCTAATTATAATGTTGATTTAGAGATCGCGGCGTTCTAAAACTTTTGCATTTCATTTTTAAAATGGCTTGTAAGTCTCGTTTTTTTCAAGCATTGAATTAGAAATCTCGTTAACCAGGTAGAGATTTAGATTTTCAAACTAAATTAATTGTTGTCACCACAAGATCCGGAACAGAATTTCAAAGCAAAATTCTACTACACAAACTTAGATATGGGTATACAGTCTTTGGAAGCAATGTTCCACAATTAGAACAGCATATTTTTCTATTTGGCTTCCTTTATGATATATCCAATATTATTAAAACAACACCTGCTGATAAACTTAAAAACTGTAAACATTTAAAAAGGTCATTGACGCACAACGCTAATAAAAGATATTGATGCTGATGATGTTTGCTTCAAGTAGTAGCTTCTAAGCTATCAGATGTGCTTTTCTATGTAGTGCGACCAAAACTGCAAGATTATGTAACAAATGTTGTTTCCTTTAGAATACTATTTACATTTCCAGTGTCAGTGGCTAATGAAGAGTGCAGTTTTTCAAAATTAAAATTAATTACAGGAGCTAAACTACTATACCACCAGTCCTCGCAACGCGCGATTCGATTCACTTAAAGACTATAGTAACCTTTCTTACCCATAGTCTATCGCAACGAAATTATAATCATCGCGATCACGGGATAGCCCAGGGTGCCAAATCAAAATCCTGCCGGGGCGACGCTTGTTGCGCCTGTTTCAATTTAGTGAACAATTACAATACCATAAGCTTATCCGCAAACGTGAAAAAGTAAACTTAGAGTAAATTTAGGAGATGGTTTCTTTATTGTTATTGATTTTTAAAAATATTTGCGGTGCAAAGCAACGTCTTGTGATTGAAACTTGGAAGCTATAAAACATAAACATTAAAACTCCATATTTTCAGGCTAGAATTAAGTTTGAGCCTATCTATCTCAAATTGATTTGTTGTCTCATGATATATATATTTTACAATTAAATAGGTTAAATGGTTTAATTTAAAATGTAGTGAGACAGTCTACTAATAAATATAGGGGCCTATATATATATATATATATATATATATATATATATATATATATATATATATATATATATATATAAGCGGCTATGTAGTATGGCAGTCATTGTGTCCTTCAGTCATTCATCACTATAGATTTTGAAACCATTAAAGTGAACATCAGCACTTTTTTTTTTCAGGTAAGCAAAATTTATTGAATGTGATGATTTCAAAAAGCATTACTCAGATTACTATGCAATAATATACACATTTTTATTGACTACTTCTTTCAATGCAAATTCTAGATTATGCATTAAATACAATTAGCTCTTATTTGTACAAAATCTTTTACAAAATGATTTTGCATGAACGAAAATCACTTCATAAATATTCAATACTTAAAATTACTGCGCAAGTAAAATATGGATTTGCTAGATGTATTTTTTTTAAATAAGTACATACTGCTGTTTAATTGATTACAGCAACGTGAAAATCTAGTTGGGTTCTTACAATTCAGGTGGGTTAGGTAACAAAGAAGAGAAATTTGTATTTATGAAGAATATGCAAGCTGTTACCATCATGATGCTGTTCTATGCATTGATTGGCCTCCCCCTCTGCTACACTGCCTTCTGGTGTGGGTGTTTCTCCTTCTTGATTAGTTCCTCAATCCTGGTTGTTCATTTGCTTGCTGTTGAACTGGTGAAGGGGGCACATTCTGCTACCGCTCTTGTTCTCTCTTTACTCTCTGAGTATACTTTCTTAATTTTTGAAACACATAAATAGCCAGTGAACCACAGCTGTTATTTAAACTAAGAAATTTTCCACCAGACTCATGTGATAGTCTTTACAACTGTGTTCGTGTTACTCGTGTTTTGGGCTCCATCTACCAATGGTCCTTAGCATTGATCTCAACATCCCATAATTTTAGGGTGATATAAAAAGGAGGAATTTTCCAAACACGAGACACGCAGAAGACTCCCACAGAGAGAGAGAGAGCCACGTCGCCATCTTAAATTTTCTTGATTGAGGAGTAATTATCGCTAAGCTCCAGTGTATTCAGTATTTTTCTGTGTCTTATTTTAATAACGTGTAGGTTGTGGTGATAACTTAGGTACCTTATCCAGTGTTAGTAGTTTCAGTGTGTTATTCCTGAAATGGTAAGTTGGGTTTTTCATTGTTGTATTTTTTTTCGTGTAGTATTTTATTTTATTTTTAGAAGGTTTTAGATTGATTAAAAGTTTTATTAGTTTCAGAAGGTCTTTGTATTTGTATTTAACCCTAGACAATAGATTCGAGTCTATGAAGACTTTTTGTTCCTAGTAATCTTTTATAGTTTCGTATAATTCATCGGTCTAGAACCATCCCAAAAGAAATAGGGAGTTACGTAACATTTATCAGTAATAGAGTTACGTAATATGTAACCAATTCCTTTTTCTTCCTCAATCCCTCCTGAACATTCATTCTAACATAAGGTCTTGCATTATTTACAGCCTGTGGTTGCTGGGCAAGTGGAAAAGCTTGAATTATTGGTTGCTGTGTTAATTAAGTTGATATTGGGCATTAATAGGTTATGTGTAACCCCAGCATAGTGAAAATTCTAATAGTACTGCATATTCTGCATCATATACTGGGAAATACATTTATTGCTGCAACATCCATGCATATTGTTCAGGAGTACACACAATCTGCTTGAGCTGCAGGTGCTATAATAGTGGTGTTTTGTTTGGCCTTACTTAATCGCTCATCTTGTACATCTCTGGATATATCTCTACAGTGCCAATTCCCTTATTCCAGAAGATGCTGATGCTGGTATGCAGTCTGGTGTACTTTTAGTTAATTGTATGTTTTCCCCAGCATAATCAGAGTGCACTGAACACACTAAATGCTCTGTGTGCTTATTTTTCGTCAGTTCTGAACCATCATACTGGAGTAAAATTTATTTTAAGTTTACGTTGTCTTAAAGTGAACGCCCTGAATAAAGTAGACGCTGTTCAATGTGTTTGCATCGAATTGAGTTATTATAATTAGTTGGGTAGGGTTTTATTTACATAGCGACTTTTTTGTATAGTTGGCACAATTTTTTCTCCTTCGCATAACGTGAAGAAAATATTAACACACACAAATGCTTAAAAATATTAAACAGAACAATGTTATCAAATAATATTTTTAATAGATTCGAAAATACGCAACATGCATAACATAAACACAATTTAAATGCAAATGTAACACATAGTGCTCACAGTCTAGCCCAGTGCGCCAAATCCAAACACGCCGGAACGCAGGCAAAGCCGCCTGATTAAACCTAGTAAACGACTATAATACCCAAACTATTTCATAAAACAAACAAAAGGCAGCATCTCTAATAATAGTTTCGATGTCTGGGTATCCATCCATCCATCCATCCATCCATCCATCCATCCATCCATCCATCCATCCATCCATCCATCCATCCATCCATCCATCCATCCATCCATCCATCCATCCATCCATCCATCCATCCATCCATCCATCCATCCATCCATCCATCCATCCATCCATCCATCCATCCATCCATCCATCCATCCATCCATCCATCCATCCATCCATCCATCCATCCATCCATCCATCCATCCATCCATCCATCCATCCATCCATCCATCCATCCATCCATCCATCCATCCATCCATCCATCCATCCATCCATCCATCCATCCATCCATCCATCCATCCATCCATCCATCCATCCATCCATCCATCCATCCATCCATCCATCCATCCATCCATCCATCCATCCATCCATCCATCCATCCATCCATCCATCCATCCATCCATCCATCCATCCATCCATCCATCCATCCATCCATCCATCCATCCATCCATCCATCCATCCATCCATCCATCCATCCATCCATCCATCCATCCATCCATCCAATCTGTCTGTCTGTCTGTCTGTCTGACAAGAACGCTATAGAGAAAACACAAGCAGAGTAAAAACATGAATAGTAATTCGAAAAACGAAACGTGACGTTACATGGAGCATATAGTAGAAAATAGTCTAAAACCGGAGAGTGCACACAGTAATATAACGTAATTGATTCTCGAGTAAACATTGAATTAAAAAGCCAATTTAAAAGTGGTTTGCGTGGAGTTTCTTTCATGCATCTCTTCGCGTAGGGGCGAAGCCCCCCCCCCCCATCGTAAGAACGTCCAAGCCGCCCACCCAACTCAAAATAAATGACGTCGTCGATTCTCTAAAATAAAACACTGACATTATGGCCTAATTCATGTGTCTAATCTTAAAAGTTTTGGGTGCAGTTTCCTTCATACATCTCTTCTGGTAGGGGCGAAGCCCACCCTCCTCCCATAATAAAGTCTAAGCCGCTCCCAACCTCCCTCAACAAAAATGACGTTTTCGATACTCTATAATAAAAAGACTGACATTACGCCTAATTAATGTGTCTAATCTTAAAAGTGTTGTGCATGAAGAGTTTCTTTTATGTATCTCTACGTGTAGGTGCCAAGCCCTTTCACCCCCTCCCTCACCGAAGAACGTCTAATTCCACCCCCCCCCCCCCCCCCCCCAAAAAAAAAACGAAATATAATTTATATAGACAATATATACTTTTGCCAGTGTCGGCCGGAGAAATTTATTCGCCCCTGCAAAAATTTAAAGTACCCTTCCCCCGGAAAAAAGCCTAAAACGAACACTGCGTGAGTGAAATTTATCGGCCAAAAGTAGGAAACAGGTCTATATTACAGAAGTAGGCTCTACTTTTAGTTTGTATGATCTACAAACGCGACCAGTGTTTCTTTGAGACTTTTTCCTCTCCGGAGAGGGTACTAAAAATTTTCGGGGGTCGGGGTGGACTAAATTTTCTCGGAGAGGATGGACACTGGTATAATTATAATACTATTTCGTTGAATGGGACGGTAGACGGAGCCCCCTCCCCCAAAGTAAAGTCGCCTGAAAGAAACTTTAAATGCGACTTTTGTCATGATTAAGATAAGGTGCAAGTTTTATGGGTGTGGCTACGACTATCTTTAGTATCAATGTGCAGTAACTACGTGTAGATCAAGCGTAAATCAGATAAAAATGCTGATCTGAATAAAAATCCGTTTTCAATGTCGTTTTTCTGTTCCGGTTCAATTTGAAGTTAAGGTGGTGATTTTGGTTTCGGTTTTGGTTTAGAAAAAAGAGACAACTCTATCAACCTAGCGCCCGTTGTATCTCTCCCTCACCGGGCCATTTATCTCGTAGTTTCACTGTCTTTCTTTGTATCTGTCTATCTATCTGTTGGGAACGCTTTTACTATAGAGAAAAGACAAGCAGAGTAAAAACATTCATAATAATACGAAAAACGAAACGTGACGTCATATGCAACATATAGTAGGAAATTTTATAAAGCCGGGAAAGTACAAGCAATAATATGACGTCATTGATTCTCGAATAAACATTGAATCAAAAAGCCAATTCTGTATAATCTTAAAAGTGGTTTACGTGCAGAGTTTCTTTCATGCATTTCTTCGGGTAGAGGCAAAGCCCCACCCCCACCCCCCACCCGTCACTCTTCACGCAAACCTCTGAAACCTCTTTTGAGGTTTGCGTGCAGAATGTCTTTTATGCATCTCTTCGGGGTCGGGGCAAAGCCTCTTCCCCTTCCTTGTATAGAAAATATATTCTTTTAACAGTGCTGGGCCGTATAATTTTATTCGATTCAAGTGTCTGAAAGAAACACTGTCTGCGTGAGTGAGTTTTATCTGCCAAAAGTAGTAAACGGGTCTATATTACAGAAGTAGACTCTAACTTTAGTCTGTATTATCTACAAATGCGACCAGTATTTCTTACAGATATTTTCCTCCCCACTACTAAGTGAAATATTGTTATGTTTATGCCCCTTTGACCATATATTTGCTTTATAAATTTGTTATTATAGTCGTGTATAAATTAACTATCAAAAACTGTTAATTTAAAAATGGGATGAGAGGGGGGGGGGGTTATAGGATGAGGAGTATTGTCGGCAATTAGCCAATGTTACATAATTTTGTATTTTTAGTGTAGTCACTTTTTATTGATTACTGCGCTTTGAATTTCAAAAATTTAATTATTAATTTTATTTTTTTTAATTTTTTTTGGGCTGGGGAGGGGGGGGGGGGTTGGGTGTTAAATACCCGGGGGAGTGGTGTCTGATACTAATAAAAGAATATATTTTCTACAAAAATTGTATTTCATTCGGATGGGTACACATTCTTTAGTGGGGGATACCTGAAGGAAACTTAGGCCTATATATTTTAGTGTTATACTCCTTTGAGAAAAAATATTTTATAAAATAGTTATTGGTCAATACGCAATGTGCTTTACTACACGTTGAACGATATTAGTGACAAAGCAAAGAAATGAATACCTAAAATCCGACACATTAAAAATAACATAGGCTACTAATACTTATTAGAAAATTTAAAAACCAAATTATATACATTATTACTCAACTAAACGCCATATTACATGCACACACTGAATAAAAGACTTAAATGATTCCGCTAAAAACCCGGCTGTTCAATGGTATTGGTGCTGTTTTCTAAACTAATTTGTATTACTTTTGGCCGACCAAATTGTATTAATTTCATAGTGTACGTCTTGAAAAGTAGATTTATAGATCTCAATCAAATTTGAATGAAATAGTTCATTTCTTCACATTCTAAAATTGGAAGATGACGTCATTAGTTTTGTGTACTTTCCGTAGTTTAAACATGTGGCATGTGACGTCATTGTTTTTAGCGTTCTTGTCACAACAAGAGAGAGAGAGAAGTGCGCACATGGTCTTTTATATATTAGGATAATAGTTTCACTATCATGTGTGTCACCCTGCTACTCTACCTATTTGTTGGGTACACTATATAGAAATCACAAGCAAAGTGAAACCTTTTACATTCAAGCGGAAAACGAAACTTGACGCACATTATGCAACATATAGCAGGAAATAGCCGGAACAGTACACATAATAAAATGACGTCGTTAATTCTTGAGTAACCCCCCCCCCCCCCCGAAAAAAAAAAAAAAGACGCAATAAATATGTCGACATCGTTACATGATAATAAAGACACTAACATTACCACCTAAGTAAATACGGTAAAATTTCTTCGAGGAGCTCAGTAGAATTGCCTGAAAGAATCTCTAAACTGTCTCTTTTGAGGTTAGATGCAAGGATTAGGGGTATCACTACGACTATATTTAGTATCAATGTAAAGTAACTACGTGTAGATCAAGCTGAAATCGGACTAACATGCCGATTCTTGATAAAAATCTGTTTTCAATGATATTTTTCGTTTACGGTTAAATTTCAAGTCGGGGTGGTGATTTTAGTTTTGGTTTCCATTGAGAGAAAAAAACACTTTCAACCTAGCGCCTGTTGTATTTCTCCCTCAACGGGTCATTTCTAGTACTAAAATAATTTCACAAATATATGCATAGTAGATCATGTAAATGCTGCTTTTCTTTCTTTAAATTGTAACAGGCTGTATTATGTGAACTGTATTTGAAGTGGAATGTGTGTGAATGCGTGGCTGAAGGGATTGAATGTAGGGCTATATTTAACCCGGAGTAAATGCTATGCTAGACAGTCACCATACAGCCTCCATAAGCGAATGCAAAACTGAACGACGCCCGAGAATTGTGTAGGCTTTTCACGCATTAAATGATGGATTCTTATAATTTCTACTGTTTAAATAAAGTTATCTAGTTATCAGTTTCTTGTATTCATGAACCCTCATTCAAAGGTGTGTTTGAACAGTAAATACACTTTTTAATTTCGTAGAAATATCTGATTGCGTTTTTTTTTCGGAAATCGTACACCCACCTTCGTTTGTTGATTTTTCTATTCCTAAAAAATTCACATATTTATTGAAAGCAGTCAATTCAACTGGGTTTTCAGGGTTATAAAAAGGGGTAGGGCAGTGAATTACGCTACACTGAGACATCAGACCACTTCTCGGCTGCGAGCTTTCAACCCACAGTGCGAACTTCTCATACAGATTTGACCAAGTGTAAGTATTAATTATAATCAAATTGTATCTATTTCATTTTTGTAGTCAACACAATCTATATATATAAAGCAAAGTTGTCGGGTGCCCTATAGGGCACTTCCCGGCGCCGCAGACGTTTCAAATTTGGCAGGAATATATATATATATATATATATATATATATATATATATATATATATATATATATATATATATATATATATATATATATATATATATATGTTCAACAGGAATCAAAATACATACTTTGAATAACTCACTAGTATGGCCAGTGAAGACATTTCAAAACATTTCAAAGGTAATTCCAGAATAATTTATGTTTTTGTAAAAATGTATGACTAACCTTGTTCAAGTAAATAATCAAGTCATTAACTTCGAATAGCTTACTGCTGATGTAGTATTTGTTTTTGTTTTTTTTTTTTTTGTTTTTTTTTTTTAAAGTAGCGATTCCTCTTTAGACCTAGCTATTAATTAGGTAGATGAAGTAGAGTTCAAATGTATCGGGACTTCGGCAGATGAAGGAAGGATGTCGTCAGCACTATTCCCAACCGCCTTTATTTTCATCTATGTAAGTCAGGTACCCATTAGAGCTGGGTAGACTAAGGGTCGTCATACAGTCTCAAGTCGGAAACGAGATCCGAACGTAAAACTTTTGGGATTGCTGCCAAATGCTCTACTATTCGGCCACGCCGCCTAAAGTAGTTTTGTTAAAATATTATTCTAGAAGAAGTTTAATTTGCAGGTTCACATGAAATACAAGAATTTCTTGAAGGCCAAGATGAGTTAGATCTACAAACACAATGGAAAAACTGTCAGAAAAATCCTGGCCATGTAGGCTTTGTACCGATAAATAAGTTTTCCATTAGCGATTTACCTGCTGATTACCAAGACGACGACTTATACGAATTCACAAAAGCTCTGGCTTTCCGGACGGTTAGAATAGCCGTGAATTTCACTAGTGTATATAGACCTGAGATTGTACCTGGCACGGGAGACCCATATCCTGGCTACAAATACAGGGGGAAAAAGTCAGGGCATACAGGAACTGGGAATATGATATCTGCGCCTAAGAAAACGGACAGTTACACAACTTGCCCATGTCCTGTTTGTGAAAAAAATAATACTCCTAGCAAAGTATGGTGGGAAATTGAGGTGGCAACATCCAAACATGTGATTTTTGATGACAGTGAGGCGAAACAAGCAAGCTGTAGGTTGTGGTTTGATGATGATGAAAGTCCAGTGGTCAACATTTATGGGTGGAAATGTAATGTAAACAGAGATCCTTTTTTTGATGAAATGAAAGTCTACTTTGTTACACATGAAACAGAAATAATTAATAAACTGGAGAATATGGATCTAAAATATAATTGCCATTTGAAAACATTGTATGACAAATACCAGACAAGAGATGTAAACAAGATGACCATTATAGTGTCCCATCCCCATGGCTGTTCTAAGCAGGTTTCTTTTGGTAACTGGGTACACAAGCAAGCTGCAAAGTATGCTTTTGTGGAAATGGCAGCATTAGGCAAGTACACGTATACAAACTCCACATGCCCAGGTAGCAGTGGGGCTCTGATCTATCGATTGGAAGCTTTGCTTAATTTTCATCACCACAGTGGAGTTTCAGCTGGTGGAATTAATTTCAGTGGTGTGTTTCCGTTTTAAAACCTATGTTGTCTAACGTTTGGCTATTAGATGTTAGCATAGCAAAATTATATCATTATAACAGTCATTGTATTCAAACTTAGCTTTATTAGTTGTTTACATTATTCGTGGCGTAAAATGAAGAGAAAAAAACTGTTTTTTTTATATATATTTAATAATTATTCAATAATAATGAAATTTAAAATAAGATTCATTTAAAATAAGATTTAAAATATTTCTAGACATGTAGGGGAAAGGTGGGTAAGTAGTACCCTCTAAGAAAACAACTTCAAGTAAGAAACTATTTGTTTTTTTAAGGAAGCAATCTTTATTGTAAATGTGACCCAAAGTACGTGGTTTTAATGTGGCAGGATAATTAAGACAAAAAATTTACATAACGGCACTTCTTACCCACGCAGAATGCTAAATAGTACCACCAGCGAGGCGAAGAAGCACATATGAATATAAAGATAATGTGCTTAACACTAATATGTTGATTTGTATGCAGCCATTGGTCATTGTATAAAATTGCTGATTGCAAAATACTTAGTTCTACGGACATAGATGTCGGTTAAACACTCTCAAACATCATAAATAAAAATATATTTTTCATATGTGGTGTATCCTTAAAACCCCGTGACCTGGCAGACCGATAGAGCGATCTGAGACATCTTACACCATTTCGACTGTCCGTACATAAAAATGTAGGCATAGCGTACGTCACTAGTTGTACAGTTTGTCTCGTGTTAACTCTGCGCCCACATAAACACTTTTCTGTAGGCTACTGTTTATCATTTGTAATTTAGAACATAAAGATTATTTGAAAATTCAACAAACGTCATTCTACCAAAATATATGTCCACGCCCAGCTACGTCTACCCACTGGAAGGACCTGCATACCAAGAATTATCGCCAATGATTCATAAACACATGTCTATTAAAATAATAAAATTAAGCTTGTTTTTATGTTCGTAATCTTTATTTTTCATTTTTTCAATAAGAGTCTGGTGTATGTGCATTTTGCCCAGGGGAATGGGGATGGTATTGAAATAGTTGACCAATCTTTGCCCACAATTGTTTTTGTTATCTATCAGATCTTTCTTATTTATGACCACAAACAACATCTCTTTATGACTGAAATGCTTTTTGATACCTCCAGTCCTTGCAAGAAACATTTGGATTATATAGAACCATGGTGTAATTAACAGTCTGTCTAAAAACAAAAATTGTTCTCTATGTATTTACTTATTGTACAGATCTACACATATTGCAGATTCCCTCCTGTAACCAAACGGACAAACAAAAACAAAATAAAAAATATTCAAACATGTAAACAAATTTGAGTTCTAGTATATACTAGACTACCCGTTATCTAGTTAAATAGCTGTGGGTTTCGGGGTCATCTATAAATGACATCACGTCGGTCACTTATTATCACAAAATAACGAGACACCACATTCAAAAAGGCGTCACACGTCAGATGTTTTCGTCTTTTAAAAACACTGATTTCAACTGAGTATGGGTCTGACAATATAATCTCTTCATATGCAGAGGTTACAAAAACAGGTCAACTCTACTTCACCTGCCCAGTGTCCTCCCAACTCAGACATGTTTTTGTCTGTGAAAACACAGATTTTGGCTGAGCGTGGGTCTGACCACACTATCTCTTCATATGCTGTCGTCACAGGTGAACTTTACACCTATCCAACACTACTTCACCGGCCGAGCATGGCTCTGACCACACTATCCACGTTATATAATGAGGACAAAGAAACAGGTGAACTCTACTTCACCTACCCTGTATCCCGCTAAGTTTCAAAAGGCAAAGGCAACATTAAAAAACTTTTTAAAAAAAATTACAATTAAACAAAACAAACCCACTGACATGTCTAGTACCCATGCCATGGTAACCTAATGTGCTACCCTCTTAGCTATCTAGGCTCGTACTCTGGTGAAGTTAATAACCTATATATTTTACTTCTAAGCCGCTTAAGAATCTACGCGAATCAGCCCTAGAATTAGATCTAGAATTATTTCAAATTAAATTTTATCTTAAATTAGCCAATTGCATAGCTAAACAAACAAAGATATATATTAAATAATTAAGTCCTGAAATAGTTTAGTAGGCCTATATTATGATTCTAGTTATAGATTCTAGATGTAGAATTTACGTTAAATCTGGATCTAGATGTAGAATTTAGATCTAGATTCTAGAGTCTACGTTGAGTCTCGATCTAGATGTAGAATTAAGAACCTAGATAGATCCCATCATGCATTCTCGAATTAGATGATCATTGAAGCTAAACAAAGATTTATATATAATAATAATGGCCTGAAATAGATTCTAGATGTAGAATTCACATTAAGTCTAGATCTAGAATTTACGTTAAGTCTAGTGACCTAGATTTAGATCTAGATCTAGATTCAAAACTTTTCCTTCCTTCGACAGCTGATCTGTAGATCTAGAGAAATGTATTGTATTATAAAAAAAGAAGTGTTAAAACATTGATAATAGTGTTGAAACGTAATAAAAATAGCAAACGGGCGTATTGTTAAAGTTATATCCGACAGAAAATTAGTCGCGAATGCGACAAAATATACGCCACTGCCCCACCATGTGCAACCAACCGTTTGCATGAGTCATGGACGGTATTCGAAAGAAATAAAGGAGGTATGTCGTAATAAAGCCTCGAACAAATACACACAAACAACAAATACATCTTAAGCATTAAATCAGCTACGTTTTACTACATTTTACTAACAAATATTTGGATAATAAGAGGTGAATGCTGACATCCAAGACAATTATTTAAAGATTCTCATAAAGGCAGACGACGAAGGCCACAGGAAAAAATACTCGCTCATATCTCAAGAAGACATACTCAAAGCAATCAATAAACTCAAATTAATCAAAGCCCCGGTTCCAGATGCCCAAATGAACGAGTTTAATAGGACTTAGTAACTGACCTAATCCCTATTTTACAAGCATCAAATAGCGACATGCATAAAAAAGAGACTGTGGAGTCCACTGCAACAAGTCCCATATCGCTCGAATCCCAGCACCCGACAAGATGAAATAGCCAGCTGCCGACCAATATCATTACAAAATAGCGACTATAAAACTAGCGACTAAGAAACTCTGCTACGCAATTACCTCAGCACGTGGATAAAAACAATTTATAACAAAACACACAATAACTTATAAACAATAACATTTCTACCACCATACACATCTAATTGTCAGTTACACAATGCTGCCCATTGTGCCCTATTTTATACATCCATAGTTTAGAGCCCCTCTTAGAAAAATATATTAGATGGGACAGCACTAAAGAAGGACTTTCTATAATCTAAGTTTTTGTCGCAAAAATATGTTAAAAATCTCAAGAGCGTCTAAACCTTTATATTTAAAAAAAAATAAACCGGGAGTGATCTCCCCTAAACTTTCTCGAATATTCTTATATAAAACAACAGGGGGAGGGAACTCGGGATATAGTTATGATTTTTAATCCATTTTAAATGCTTAAACTTTTTAAAATAGAATAGAATCTCATAGAAAAAAGAATTGCGCACCAAGCGAACGCCAAAACAAAATGTGCATAATAGTGCGCAATATTATTAGTACTTTATAAATTTACAAGCGTTTTTTGAGAAATCGGAAGTAGCGTAAATTACTACTTCCGGTCAACGGAAATTACTCAAAATTTGATAGATGGTAGAGGATTAGATCTTTTACTTACTTGTGAAATTTCATTTATCTATCTGAAATAGTACTCAAGTTATAGGCTTTTGAAAAATTCAAAGTGAAAAAAGTACTACTTCCGGTTATCGGAAATCGCTCAAAAGTTGATACAGATCTACGATTGTAAAAAAAATACTTAAATATGAAATTTCATCAACCTAGCTGTAACGGTAGCTGTTTTACTTTTCCCACTAAAGCGTCAAATGTCCTTTTATGACGTAGTAGACCATGGCTTGCCTCCTCCTCTACGTTAAGGGGGAATATTTTCCTTTCAATATCACTTTATCTCCACTTGTTTTTCACAGTTGATGTTTATGAAGCTACTAATGTCTTACTATAGGGTGGCCCCTAATTCAGTCTAATATTTGATGCTTTACCACAAGGTCTTCTTTATCATTTAACGTAGAAGTGTCCATTGTTATACATAATGTTAAACTTTGGTTGGTAACGATTGCTTTGCTTTAATACGCTCTCGTTTGGCCCTAATTTGTAGAAAAGATTTTAAAAACTTCAATGTTATTCTTTATTCTAATTGCTACACTGTATTATGAATCTTATTATGCAATCTTAGGCCACCTGTGTGACAACTTTTTTTTATTTGGCTTCAAATTATTTCATAATTTAATCATTTTTTAACATTTTGTGTGTTGTTGTGGAAATAATTAATTTTTGTGAATATTTGAACCTTTATACAGATTAATGCGCAAATACACACACACACACACACACACATTTGTTGGTGTAATTGTTTTATTGGAGAATTAAAGTATTTTAGGGGGAAAAACGTAAATTTGTTTTGAGTTTTGGTGTATCAATTTTAAGTTTCAGTTTTGTTTGATACATTTTAAAAGTGCTGTAGGAATATTTTTAATTTTGGGTTGCCAAATGCTTAGAACACATTGCATGTGTTACTGTTTAGGTTTTAGCGATGCCTAATACGTTTAAAAATGTTAATATCTTATTATTTTTAGCCCTTATGCGTTACTTTAACTAATACTTTCGTGTTTAGATTCAGTTATTTAGTTGCAGGGAAAAATTTGGCTACAAAATCAATTGCAAAGAAATGATCAAATCACTATCTTCATAATAGACCTAGAAAGCTGGTTCCCATTGGTTCCAAATGGTTGTGGCCAGAAGGCATATATTTTTACTAGAATAAGTACAAAGAATGGCTTCCAGTTTTATTAAGGCTAGAAATATTCAAACAAATAATTACTAAAAATATAATAATAATTTAGCTAACGCTTTTATTTTTAACTAGCCGTCGGTACCCGTTACACGTGAATTATAGGCCTATATATTTTAATGCTATATTCGTTTGAGAAAATATTTTATAAAATAGTTATGGGTCAAAACGCAATGTGCTTTACTACACGTTGAACGATATTAGTGACAAAGCAAAGAAATAACTAAATAGCTAAAAACTCGAAGCATTTAAAATAACATAGGCTACCAATACACAATTATATTATTATTAGTCACACTCATTAAGAGACGTAAATGATTCCGTTAAAAACACGACTGTTCAGTGGTATTTATGTTGTTTTTTAAAGTAATTTGTGTACTTTTGGCCGAGAAAATTGTATTCATTTCATAGCGTATGTCTTGATAAGTAGATCTATAGATTTAAATAAATTGGAATGAAATAGTTCATTTCTTCATATTCTAAAATTGGAAGATGACGCCATTAGTTAAGTGTACTTTTCGTAGATTAAATATGTGGCATGTGACGTCATTATTTTATGCGATCTTGTCACAACCATAAACACTTTTCTAGTTGCGTAATTAAAAATGTGTTTCTAAAATCGAGTATACCTTTGTTTTTATTTTCCTTCTTTAAATAAAATTTAGTTTATACATTTAAAACATCCTACATAATATTTTCAACAGTCCGTTTTTTTAAGTGCTCCATATATCGCTGATCACATAGTCTCAAAAATGTTGCGGACAGAGAGAGAGAGAGAGAGAGAGAGAGAGACAGAGACAGAGAGACAGAGACAGAGAGACAGAGACAGAGAAAGAGAGAGACAGAGAGAGAAGTGCTGCGCAAATGGGTATTCGTATATTAGGATTTGGATTAGTAGAATCAGGGTGTTGTGGTGATATGGGATGATAAATTATTTCATATAAATCAACTACTAGGCTAAACCCCATTGACCGCTATTGTGCACTTACTTTATCGTGGAAAAAAATGTGACTGTTATTGTTTTACTTTTCCTATCCACTACGTTTGACTTCAAGAAGGGGTTGATGGCGGTTTTTTTTATAAATACCTAAAATGATACAATAATTTTATATCTATTTTTAACTTCTTTATATTCAATACAAATATATGAAAACAAGTGAAATAGATGGTTCACAAACGGCTTTAATTTGTTTAAATGTAACTACAATTTTATCGCTTGATTTAATTTTTAAAGATTTTTCTTTAAATTTTGTATGATTACATAGACTTTTCAAGCCTATTATCTGTGACTGTGTCTTTTCTTTGAGTCTGTAATTATACATTATAGTTAGAAGTTATGCTTCCATCTTGAAAAGAATATTGTATATATCTCTCTAGAAATCTTTAAAAAATGTTATCAAAAATAGGCTTATATCATGACGTAGCTAAGCAGTTACTTGAGCTAATTCTTCGGGCTTGTTTGCGTTTCTCATGGCCAAATTTCAGGTAAAAGCTTGATGACTCAACTCAACTGCAAACATTAAAATTCTTGACAAATATCGAAATACTTTCTATCAGTAGATACCTCAGTAGAACGAGTACAGAACGTGATTCGCATCAATTTTTAGCCAAGCACATTCATGTTTGTACAGCGTTTTATTACCAAGCAGTCAATATTCCCTTTGGGCGTTTTAACATCCTACTTAGAGAAATAGTAATAAAGGGTTTTTTTTTTCTGGGAAAGAGTATTCAGGAAGTAAGGAAGAAACCAATGTGCCACCGACCACGCGAAAGTAAAAAGGGGTAGGTGGAGAGGTCGAAATTATTAGGAAGGGGGGACAAAAATTTTTCTTGCAGACTGTGTCCTCCTTACTTTTATTGACGTTGCTGAACCCCCTTTGTAAGCCGTTATTTGATTGGGCAAATGTTTCCCACAAATTTAATCAATACACATATTGACTTTGGACAATATGTCTAATAA